>NW_024081367.1:28151-294723 GCF_003009895.1 Hyaena hyaena
CCCCTGCCCTGCCGGCCCCTGCTCTCCTGCCCCTGCCCTGCCCTGCCCGTCCCTGCCCTGCCCGCCCCTGCGCGCCTGCCCAACACGCCTTCCGTGTCCCAGCTGCAGGAGAAGTATTCTGCGATCGTCAGAGACAAGGACCTGGACGTGGCTGGCGGCAAAGAAGCGGAGGCGGACGCAGCCGAGGGCCGAATGGGCAGGGGGGAGGCTGCGCCCAAGGAGGGGGGTGAGGAGGAGGAGGCGCAGCTGGAGGAGGAGGAGGTGGTGGAGCTGGCGGAGGAGGCGGCGGTTCCGGAGGACAAGACCGAGTGCGTGGCGAGTTCGCGCTCCCTGGAAGAGGCTTTCGAGCAGGAGCTGATGGCCCAGCTGGAGGGGTACGAGCAGGTGATCCAGGAGGTCCAGGAGGAGCTGGAGGTGACCAGGGCCAGACACTCGCTCTCGACAGGTGCGGCCCAGCCGGGAGCCTGGGGGGGGGCCCTCAGAGCGGCTTCTCAGCGCCCCCCCCCGTCTCCCCGGGGTGCCCGCAGGCACCATCATATCTCTACAGCGCCACGTGGGGTTCCAGGAGTCCCAGCTGCAGCGGCTGCGCACGCAGAACGAGACGTTGCAGAAGGAGCTTCGCGAGCGGAAGGACCAGTTACAGGCCATGTCCGACAAGGTGGCCGTGCCCGTCACCCGGCCGCCGCGGGGCCTCTGCTGGGCACGGGGAGTCACTCCACGCCCCACGGCCCCGCACCAGCCCCCCCGGGCCGCGGCCACGGCTCCGGGTCCCCGGGCCCCTGTCGCAGGCCGCTGCCGCCCCGTCCAGCCCGTCCCTAGCGAGCGCTGCCTTTCATGCAAGTTATTCGCAGACGCAGCGTGAAGATTCGAGGAGGCGACAGGCTCGTGGCCCCAGCGGCCGCGTCCACCCTCCTCCCTCTCGTGTGCCCCTCCCCCACAGCGACCGCTCTCAACTCTTAGGAACTGCTCTGCGGTTCCCGGGGGCCATGCTTCCAAAGCTCATTCTGGAACTTTCTGCATCCTCACATTATCTATGGCTTCCTCCTTCCTCCCCTGCCTGGGGCCCCAACACAGGGAGGTCCACTTCCTGCCAGTGCCCCCCCCATGTGGGGTGGGCGTGGGGGCACGTTGCTAGCAGCGCGCCTGCCTGGGGCTGAAACATGGGTTTCCAGAATCTGGGTTAAGTTCCATTCTCTCTTCTGACCTACTCCCGCGTTTTCATCGGAGAGCATCCTGCAGCCGTTCTTTGGATAAAAGAATGAGTAGGTGTAAATCGGGGGAGGGCACCCTACTCTGGGAGTGGCCTGCTTCTACACCGCAGCGAACTCGGGCTGGACGCGGGCCTGAGGCCGCCGGAAGGTGCCTCCCGCTTGCCCGGGGCCCTGACGCTTGGCAGAGCTGTGCCTCGGACTGTTCGCCGTCCCGGCTCCAGGGACCAACCGGGAACGCGCGTCCTTCCGCCCTGGAAGCTCACGTTGTTCATCTCGGTTTTCCTTTCCTCCTCGTCTCTCCCGGGACCCCGTTCCCCCTCCTTTCCCGCCCGCTCCCTCCTGCTCCCGTCTCCCAGTCGGTCTGCTGTCTGCATTCCTGGCACTTTCTCCACAGCCCCTCCTCCCCGCTGCCCCCTCCCTCTCCCTGCGTGAGATGCGCCCTGTTCCCTGCACGTCCATCTATCTCCTTTCACCCCAAGATGCAGTGGCAGGTCTGACCCCGTGGAACGCCCATGGCCGCCGGGCTCCATTCCCGCACCGTTTCTCTCTCCTGCAAGTGCCCTGTGTCACCCCGCTTCGGTGTGTGTCGTTCACAAGAGGGCTGTGCGCCAGTGTCAGGGCCGCGCAGCGCGGCCATATGGTGGTCACCTCGTGTTTCACGTACAAGGGCACAGGTGCCCACATCAGCTGAGCATCCAAGGTCATCTCATTAGGTCCTTCCCCTTAATTCGCTCGGCTTGCGCCAGAATCTGGCACCTGGGAGAGTTTCTTGCCTGCGATGTAAAGGCCCAGTGACTGGCGTTCCCCGGAAGCCCAGCGGGGAACACGGCTGGGGGGTCCACATTCAGCCCCCACGGCCCACATCTGGAGCTTGGGGTCTCGGCCCCCAGTTGAGCCTGGCACCAGCCCCCCCCCAGCCGGAGCCCCTCTGCTGAGCCCCGGCCTCCAGCCTCCTTCCAGGTGGACAAGGGGCAGGCTCCTGGCCGCTCAAGGTCGGGGACCTGTCTGCCACTCAGTTTCTGAAGTAGTCTCCGCAGACCCTCCCCACATTAGGCTTGGCGCCCAGAAGAACCCCTGCCACCACGTTCTGAGGCTGGGGGACGCTGGCTCGGGACCCGGCCTCTCGCGTGTTTGCAGCTACCCCCCCCCACCCTCGGCAGCGCCCTGCGGCTTTTGTGGCGCCAAGGCTCCGGGAGCAGGGTGTCCCGTCTGTCCCCTCGTCCCCTGAGCCAACCCCCCTTCTGCCTTCCAGTTCTCCAACCTCAGGGAAGACAAGAAACGCGAGGAGATGATGGGCCTCATTGAGAAGGACAACCTCCTCCTCCGCCAGGTGACCGCCAGGTGTGGTTAAACGGTTAGCAGGTCGCTGTCCTTGCTGTACGTCCTGACCCAGCGCGCGGGAGACAAGCCGCACAGCCCCCTTCGCAGCGAGGCAGCACCCTCCCCCCCCCGCCCGTCAGCAGCGGCAGGAGTGCAAGCGCACAGGCTCCTCACTGTTGCCGGCTCCGCATCTGGCTAACTCGTGACATGGGCTATCTTAGGGGGCCGAGGGGGCGGGGAACACGGGGGCCATCTGGGCTAGGAGGGCCTACTCCCCTGCCGCCCCCCCCCCCGCCCGCAGCACGTGGTGGAGCTGCAGAGCATGCTCACCAAGCAGGAGCACACCATCTCGGAGCTGGACGCCAAGGTCAGGCAGCTGCAGGGGCAGGTGAGCCAGAAGGAGGAGCACGTGCAGAGGTGGCAGTGGCTGCAGGAGGAGACGGCGCGCAGGAAGGAGCAGACCCAGCAGGCGGAGCTGCAGGCCCGCGTGGCCCTGGAGAGCGCGCAGTCCCGGGTAGGCCCGCGGGCGGAGCGCCAGCGCCCTGGCCCAGGGAGCCCGCAGGGGATCCGGCTCCTCCCCCCATCTCCTGGCCCCCCTGGCGCAGAGCTGCTCCAGAAATGGTGGTGGAGACAGCAGAGGTGTGAGGGGCTTGCACACTTTGACCCCGGGGCGGGGGCAGCCTCGCCTGCCGTGTGGACGGATTTGCTGCCTTGTTTTGTGCCGTGAATGGGCACCAGGGTTTGGGCAGCCAGAAAGGGGGGCTCTGCGCTCACGGGGTGTGATAGTAACACCACCATCTGCTTGTCGTTTGCGGATTCCTGCCGCGGGCCCGGCGCTGTCCTAAGCAGCTCTCTAAACTCTTGTAACCCTGTGAACAAAGCTACGAAGGAGGTATTTTTGGCGTCTTGTGCGTGTGAAGGCGCCTGCAGCGGGGAGGTGACATAACCCGTCCGGGCCCCCAGGGCTGCGGAGGTGGGTGCTGGGATTTGAACAGCAGGACCCCATTTCGGAGCCCCTACCCTAGACGTGAGCAAAGGCACAGGGGGAGGCCGAGGTGCCCTCTGCTGTGAGGGGCCCCGGGCAGAAAAAGAAATCAGTGCAAGAGCCGACTTGATTTAGAAACGAAAACCAGCCAAAGGAAAGGTCCTGTTTCCCACCCAGCATGCCTGTGGCAACCCAGGTGCGCCCTCCTCCCCGTGGTGGGGCAGCCTCCTGCGGGGCGGCTCTGACCCATCACTGAGGCCCCTGACCCTCACCTGCTATCCTTCACGAAGTGGTGTCCCGTCCTGCGGACCCCCCCCCACCCCCCAGCTGGAGTGTACACCGGGCGCTGGTGTTGGGGTCTGACGCCTGTGCAGACTGCAGTCTGGGAGAGCCCGGGGGACAGCAGTGAGCCTAGTCTGGGGTCGGCAGGAAGCGGTGCCAGCACCTGCGAGTGACGCCTGAGACAGCCCGGGCGTGAGGCACTGTGGCGGGACACCCCAGCTGGCGGCCACCTGCAGTACAGAGGGCGAGGCCCCCCCACCAGTACGGGACCCAGCACAGAGCATCAACCCACACTGGAAAAGACAGAAGCCCCCTCCCCACTCAAGGTCCAGGGGCTCCTAAGCCCCCTCTGTCCCGGAGGCAAAGTGGACCTGCCCGCGGTCCGCTTTCAGCAACGCAGTCTGTCAGGCTGGTTCCTGCCTGGCACTCCCGCTCTGCCGGGGCTTGTGGGCATCGAGGCTGAGCAGCTGGTTACGAGGGGCCCAAGGGCTCGTGGGGCGCAGGCTGGAGGAGGCCGGGGCCCTGCACACGCCTGGCGCCACCAGGCAGCCTGAGCTGCATCCTCGTCAACACCCGGTTGATGGCTGTTAGCGCTGGTTACCCAGCAGCACCGAGTGCCTGTCCATCACAGGGCAAGGAGGGCGGGCTGGGGTAGAGCAGGGAGGGGCCCCGAAGTGTTCCCTCCAGTGCTAACAGGGCACGCAGGGTGCTCCCAGGCCTTGGAGTCTGCCCTGGGGTCAGGAGGGGCCGTGCCGGTTCCCTTGGGGAAGGGGGTACAGCCGGGTGAGGGGCTGTTCGGAGCTCTGGTACTTTTTTCCCTTTTTTAAACCATTTCTTTTTCAATTAAAAAGAAAAAAGCAGTAGAAGGTCCTACAGCCTTGGCGTCAGGCCGCGCTGGGCCAGGGCTTTGACCGGGCACCTTGCAGCTCACGGGCCGAGCAGCCGGGGCCTCTCCAGCCCGCGGCTGTGAAGAGCTGTGAGGAGCTGTGAAGAGGAAGGCCACATCCACCCTCTGAAGAGCTTCACACAGGGGTGGGTGTGACTCCTTCCCTCTTGCCTTTGCTCACAGCTTGAAAGACTAAGAAACAAGATCCTCCAGGCCACCTTCAGCACCTCCGGGATCAAGTCCGTGGCCACCGAGATCTCTGACAATGACATTGTGGAGGGCTTGCAGGTATATTTGGCGCGGGCTGCCTCCTGGCCCCCGAGGCCGCGTCTCGGGCGGGAGCTGGCGCATCTGCAGCCGGAGGCCGAGGGGAGAAGCCTGCGCGGAAGCCAGGGCTCCCCCGTTTTGCCCAGTCGCTGTTCACGGCCGCGCGGGATCATCCTTACTGTCTGCTCAGGCGGAGGGGGACCAGACCCCCCAAAAGGGTGGCCATGTTGTACGGCTGGTGAGGCTTGCCGACTGGGCCCTCGGTGACCCCGGCAGCAGGTCCTGGGGGTGCAGGGGGGAAGGGGCTGAGCTGCTGAGGTCCTGGCAATCCCCCTGCAGCAGGAGCCCTGCTCAGGCCCTGTCCCTCCAGCCTCTTCGGGATGCTTCTCAGCACCTCGGCGTGGCCTCACCTGGGACCCTGGCACGGACCCCTCCCTGGCCTTGGCTGATGTCGTCATCTTGCTGAGCCCAAGCAGAGGCCTCACAGGGGTGGGGGTGGGGTGCGGGGGACATAGTGCAGGCGTTGGGGCCTGCAGGGGTGAGTCACCACCCTGTGGTCCTTGGCTGAGAAGCTGTGGGGGGGTCACTTGAGTTCACTGAGCCACGGAACTCGCCTGTGCACATGGGAGGGAACACGTCTGCCTCCTGGGCGTGGTGGGGAGAGGACCCCGGGAGCCGAGCCCTGAGCCCTGACCGCAAGAGCTCTGCGCGGCCCTGTGTGCTGCTCACAGGGGCTGCTCCTGTCCCCGCCCCCGCGGCGCAAGCCTCCCACGGCAGGGCCCCTCCCGCCAGCGCCCACGTTCCCCCGACACCTGGTTTCTTCCCTCTGTGCCGTGGGGTGGGGACCCTGTAGGGTGGTACAGGTCTCAAGGGAGGGGCCCTGCGTGAGGACCCAGGGGGGGGTCTCTGCCGCCTGGCACCAGCTTGGGTGAGGGAGAGGGAGGGAAGAGAGAGGGAGGGAGGAGCCCTCTCCTCTGCCCATCACAAAACAGTGACGGCAAAGCAGGACGGGTGAGGGAGGGGACAGGCTGTCTCCCCACGCGCAGGACAGAAGGGACGCAAGGGGCAGGCTCCATGGGCTCTGAGGTCTCTCGGTCAGGGCTGCTCGAGAGTCTCCGAGGACGTAGTGGATTTAGTGCTGTTTCAGGGGAGAGTGACCGTAGCCCAGGGAGGGGGGGCCTCTCTTCCCGCTCCGGGTTCTGTGGCTTCACCTCCCCGCCCGTCAGCAGCAGCGGTGGGAGTGCTTTCAGCACAGAGGTTCGCAAATGCTGCACGACCGACCGCAGCTTTTCCTGCTGGAGGGCAGGCGGCAGCGCTCGGAGCTCCGCGCAGGCCCCGCTGCCGCCTGCCCTTCCGGGTGTGGGGGGAGCACTGCACCCCCACAGCCCCGGCCTCTGCTCCTTCCCAGAGGATCATCTCTGAGCGGGCAGATTACTACAATCAGCTGAAACAGAAAGGCGTCAGAATGCCTCCCCTGAACCAGTCGGAGGGCTCATCCTCCCCGGGCAAGGCCAAGAAGACAGCCTCCAAGTAGACCCGGCCCGGCCCCAGGAGACGCTGGGGCCCAGCTCACCCGCCACCCCTGTGCGGCCCGGTCTTTTCGCTTTAGAATTAAACCCTGTCCTTGGCCATGGGCTCAGCTTTTCCTTCCCCCTGGGGACACGTGGGGGCTCCGGCTGCATCCACAGCTCCCATCTGCATCCCTGGCTCCTTCCTGGGGAGACCCCCGTACGGAGCAAGGGTCCGGAGGCCGGAGACTGGGTGCCTATCCACTCCTTCAGTTGGGCCCACTGGGGGCCACCTCTGAAATGGGAGCCTCCCTGGCTGGGGCGACCCCTTTGGAAGAAGGTGAAGGAGTTTTTCTCACTGCTGGCGCTTCCCATCACTGCTGCGGGGATGACAGCTCCGGGCGCCCTCCCGGCACCTCTGTGTCCTGCACACGCAGGCTCTGGGCACATAAACACCATCTTCTCTGCTCTCCACCCACACCTCTGCTACGCAGGCTGCCTGCCTCAGGCCAGGGCGCCACCTGGAGGGTCTCGGCTGGGGGCTCCGCAGGCCCCCCGCCCCCCTGCAGGCTGCCTCAACCCCCAGGCGCCTCGGGAGGCCCCAGGCCCGTCTCCGCGCAGTCTCGGTGGAGGACCCTGGGCTCCGTCGCCTGGGACCCCAGAGGCCCCTTCGGCCTCTCTCCCCAGTCGCCCCTCGCCCTGCGGCCCCCTTAGCACTGCAGCCGCCTAGCCCTGCTACGCCCTCTCCCCTGCCGCCCCAGTTCCCGGGAACCCGCGGCCCCCTCGCCCCTGCTACGCCTTCCCGCTAACGGCCTCTCTTCCCCGAGGTCCCCTGCCCCCGCAGCGCCTCTCCCCTGCAGGCACCTCGCCCTTGGCACGCCCTCCCCCCTACGGCCCCTCTCCCCTCGGCACCTACTGCCCTCCTTCCCCGCAGCGTTGACGCCCTCCGTCCGCGCCCCCGGGAGCACCTGCGGCCTGGGATCGGCTTCCCAGCTCGCTTCGCCCCCTCCCCGCCCCCGCCCCGCCCCCGCCCCGGCCGCGCCCCTCCCGGCCCCGGGACACGTCTGCGCTGCGAGGAGGGCGGGGGGCTGAGGGTCCCTTGGGACCCGCGTCGGGACGCAAACCCCTGGTGCCGGCGGAGCGCGGAGGTGGGCCTGGCCGCGGCCCCCCTGGCCTGCGAGCGGCCGCCCGGGAGAGGAATTGCGGGGTAGGCGGCGCGGGAGGGTCTGATCCGGCCTAGCGACGCCCCCCCAGCCCCGGCCCAACCCGTGGAGGGCCGGCCGGGCGCCGGAAAGAGCTTCCTGGTTCCTGCTGGCGGCCGGGGACACCCCGGGGCTCCGTTCCCTCCCCGGCTCCTGGCAGAGCCAATCCTCTACACTTCTTCCTTATTTTCTGTGTTTTTTGTTTCGTTTTTCAGGTTTGAGACATCCGCTGCACCTCGGACCTTGACCTGTGGCCTGGGAGGGGGTGAGATCTACTCTGACCACCTGACCGCCTTCCTGGGCGCCCGAGTCGGGGCTTCCACGCCAGGACTGTCCCTTTGTAAGTTGTGGGCTCCTTGGAGGTGCTTTGGGAGCGAAGGGGTCCAAGGTAGGTGGTGGCACCCACTTGGCTGGCGTCTCTAGGGCACAGCCCCAGGCTCTGGCTACAGGGCGGGACCCTCCGGTGGGGGGCTGGGGAGTGAGGCTCTTAGGAGCCCAGCTCGCATTTCCCCAGCTTCTAGTGGCTTTGCCCAACCAGGGTGGCTTGAGAGCTACCGGCTCCATCAGTTAGGAGTGCTTCCTGGGGACACGTGACTGGAACTCATTGTCCCAGGCTTGAACAGGCGGGGGCTGACTCTTCTCACACAGAGAAGCCCGCAGGTGGGTAATTGGTGTGGATTTGGAGGCCACACCGTCAGGGCAGGTGCGCATGGGTATCCGGTCGCAAGATGGCTGCTGTCGCTCCAGCCATCGCTGCAGGACAGGAAGAAGGGTTGCTGTTTCTCTTTCATGAGCAAAAATCCCCCAGCTTCTGCTCCACCCAGGGGCCAGGGTATTAAGCTTGTCTTAGCCCCAGGCTGTCATTTACGGTGGCACCTTGCTGGATGGAACGGGATGGGCAGCCCAGAGGTGGACAGCTAACAGTCGGCCCAGCAGCCCCTTTCCCAGACACACCTGGGCAAGCAGAGCCCACACTCAGTGGACCCTTGGCCTCCCTTGGGCCTGAGAGCAGCCACTGGCCTGAGTGGCTGCCGCAAAGCAGGTGGGTCCCTCCTGAGAGGCAGGCCTTGTGGGTCTGAGACCAGCTCCCTTCCTTCCCCCCCACTGGCCTGGGGAGAGACCGAACTCAGGAGTTTAAGAACTGCTGGGTTTCAGGAGTTTCTGGGTTGGCGTCTTGCTATTTAGTGGCCCGCTGGGCCTTTAAGCCCCTCCCCAAGATTCCGTGGGAGGGGCTCCGAAGCGGCCCCTGCCCCTGCTTCTCCAGCGCCGGGACTCCCTGCAGGCCCAGGAGCCCCGCCCCCAGGCCCCAGCTTCTCCCCCAGGCGGTGTCGGGGGAGGGGCTGCAACTTGCACAGGACTTGGGACACAGCTGCGGGCAGCCGGGCGGCCAGACAGGCTGTACCAGCCGCTGCCCCATCCCTCTCCTCCCCGGCCTCCAGGAAGTCCCGGCCTTATCTGTCAGGAATGGGAAGGGAAGAAGCAGTTATCAGGCCAAGGACCCTCGGTGTCCGGTCTCCCCGGGCCCAGCAGCTGTCGGGGGCGGGTGGGGGGGTGCTCTGCCCTGCCCAGGACTGGGTGGGTGGAGGCAGCCACCCACATTCCTGAGGGGAGGGTTGGGCGGCCTCCCAGCCTCCCTGGGTTGGATTCCCGATTCGCTGCCTCCCACGTGACCCTGGGCCGGTGGCTTGACCACTTGCCATCCGTCGGCATGGGAAGCCAGGTGAGAGGGTTCTGGTGAAGGGGCCACCCACTGATGCCTCCCCACCCCCAGCCCCACCTGGAGCCCTGGCCGCTTCCCTCACCGGGTCCACGCTTTACAGGGATGTCAGGGGCCCGAACGTCAGCCCCAGTCTCCCCACCCGTGAGTGCCTGAGCTCCGCCCCCCTGTCACACCCCCCCCCAACATGCAGACTGAGCTCACCCCCTGCCCCCCCCCCCCGGCCGCAGCCCCCCCAGCATGCAGACCCAGCAGAGCGGCGTCCAGTACAGCAGGTGGGATGACAGCGGCCAGGACGAAGTCCACGTGGCTGCAGTGTCCAGCCCGGAGGAGGCCTCGAGCTGGGAGAGGTAAGGGCTGGGGGAGGGGCCCCGCCGTCTGCTCGCCCCTCCAGCGTCTTGTCCCTCTCTCGGCCGCCCCCAGCCAGCTCACCTGGGCTCTGAGTCTCCTCCCGCGCTCACCTCCCTCCTGCCTCTCCCCCACCCCCTCCAGCAGAGTGCCAGGCCCTCCTCCTGGGCCTGCCTACCCCAGGGCCCGCTGCCCCCCAGCCCGGCCCCTCCCCCCACCCCGGTCCCCTCTGGCTCAAGTGCTGGCGGCTCTCTCTCCAGGATCTCCCGGAAGCTGTGCTCAGGCAAGCTGGGCGTCACCATGAAGGTGCTGGGCGCAGTGGCCCTCTTCTGGGCCGTCTTCATCCTGGGCTACGTCACCGGCTACTACGTGCACAAGTGCAAATAAGGCTGCCCCGCACACACGTGCCTGGGGACACAGCCGGACGGACACTCCTGTGCACCAGAACTCCGTGTGTGTGCACAGACCCACATGCACACGGACCCTCGTACACACGTTTCCTCCATGTGCACACTCACGCCCACCCACGGACCCCGGGGCCACAGCAGTCACTGGTCACCACAGGGCACACAGGGGAGCAGGGACACAGGTGCACGATGGCACACACGTGCCTTGCGCACGCAGCCAGCCAGGGGCACACGTGGCCGGGAGATGTGGCCCAGCCTGAGCTGGGGCTATGGGACACACCCTCTGGGTCCTCCCTGAGCGGGAGATGTGCGGGGCTGGGGGCACCTGGGTGGGGGCCGGGGGAGGGGGGTGCTGTGCACGTGCCTCTGCCCAGCCTCCCAGGGCTGAGACCCCATCCTGGAAGTCGGTGCTGGGCAGGGTGGGGAGCGGGACCCACCACCAAGTCTTCCCTGCGGCGAAGCGGGCATAGTTGTTCAGGGTGCGGAGCCGTGTGTACCAACATTAAAAGTCTGTTGACGGAAGGATGGTGAGGGCCTCTCCCACGGCCCCCGAGCGCCTGCCCACGTGAGGCCAGCTGCAGGCACTTGGACAGTGGGAGGCTTGTGGGAAGGGCCGTCCTCCTTCCCTCTTGGCTCTGGGCCTTGGAGTATGTGTGCCTGGCCGCCGTACCCTCTGGTGGGGAGGGAGCCCCTGTGGGTTGGCCCAAGGGCTGGCGGGACCTGGGCCTGCCTCGCTGACCGTGGAGGAGGCCTCCTGCCCTCCCAGCTCGTTCCCGGTCCGTGCGCCCTGGGCCTGTGCTCGCCCCACGCACCTGCTGCTCACATCTCTGGCCCCACAGACCTTAGCAGAAACGTTAGGAGACTGCCTCTTCCCCAGGAACTGAGGGCTGGAGACCAGAGGCCACGTGGCAAACCTGTGTGCCTGAGGCCATGTGGCAGGGAAGGGCAGAGACCACCCACCAAGGTCGGCCTGCCCGTCGGGAGGGGCTGCACCCTCTGGGTGATCCCTGGCTCTGTCCCCCAGGAGAGGGGAGCACCTGGTGGGCCTTCCCAGGCTGGGGTCTCCAAGCAGGGATGCTTCAGTTGTGACCTGCTGTGGGGTGGGGCAAGGGGAACTGGTTAGGGGGCAGCGGCAGCGGGTCTGGTCCAGCCAGCCCTAGTCTCTGGGCCTCAGCACCTGTCTCCAAAAAGACCCCACCTCCCAGCCTTGTCTGGGCTTCCACACTCGAGTAGGGAGAGGTGCGAGCCGGCCCACATCCGCCCAGCCCACCTCTGCTGGAGCCTCCACAGGATGGGCGGGTAGGGCACAGGTGGGCTGCGGGGTCCCCGTGGGCTCCAGGAGGTTGGCAGTGGGCACCTGAGGTGCGGGGTCTGGGCTTCCCCATGGCTGGGTGTAGCCGCTGCCAAGAGCCGGGCTGGGGTGCTGGACAGAAAGGAGGGCCCTGGCTGCTGCCCGCCCCCGGCTACCCCTGCTGGGGCTATCCTGGCCTCCCCAACTTGCGAAGCGCAGGCTCTGGGGCCGTGCTCCCTGGGCAGCCGTGGGCAGGACGCAGCGGGTCTGCTGAAGGACAGGTCAGGAGGAGCTGGCCAGGGACGAGGCCAGAACACGGTGGGGGATAGGATGGTCCAGGCACGTGGGTGCTGCTGGGAGCCAGGGGAGGGAGGTGCCCTCGCAGCCTCTGCAGCCAACCTAGTGCTGCCCAGTGAGCCCCGTGGGTGCACACAACCACCTCCTCCCAGGGCTGGGGTCCCCATGGGGTACAGATGTGGCCTTTGTGCCATGTGCGCCCTGAGGCCCGGTGAGCCTCTGACTGAGAGCCAGATACACGCACATGCCCCCTTCCCCGGGCTTCGCCGGCATCCAGGCCTCTGGTGCACACGACCCCCGCCAGGTGTGGCCCCCAGGCCCTGACCAAAGCTGAACCTCCTGCAACAGAGGCAGTACTGTACGCTCCACAGCACGCCCCCCAGGGCCGCATACCCTGGGAGGCACCCTTCTGGCCTTGGGGGTTGGGTGTGGGGAGATGCTGGGAAAGGGATGGCCAGCACCCTGCCCACCTGCTGGGCAGTCCCCTCCCCCTCCATGCCTGGGGAGCCTAGCAGCTCTCTGGGCTGAGCCTGTGATGGTTCAGTTCTGGCAGGCAGGGGTGGGCTCAAGTCCTCAGTTTCCCCACAGACACCTCCCTGAGATAGTGGCAAGAAAGGATTCACTGGTGAGGAGCAGGGATGTTTGTGTTAAACGTTTATTAGAGGGCTGGGCTGGCAAAGAGTGTCCGGGTTTATGAGCGGATCGGGACGGAGAAGAGGAAGGACCTCAGGCGTCCCGCAGTGAGGTGAGCACATCTCGCACCTCGCCCGGGCCGGGCAGTGGGGCTGGCAGCTCTGTCCACGTTGGTGAGGCCGCCCTACAAAGCAGGTTGGCTGAGCTCCGAGAGAACCGTGTGGCTTTGTAAGTGTGGCCCCCACGTGGAGGCTCAAGCCTCATGGCTGAAGGCCTGGGTTCAGCAGGCCTCTGGCAAATGTGCCCCAAATCAGCAGAACACACAGCTTGTCTTGTGCAAGTCACACAACACCAAACAGATGGGGTCAGTGCCAAAAAGCCAGGGTGTCAGTTTCTCATAATCCAGGCAGAGCAGGAGGCAGAGGCCAGTAAGCACCACCTACCCTGTGGCTGGCTGGTGCCTGGAGGGGTGCGTGTGCTCACACATGTAAACATACACACACACACACACACACGGTCTACGGCCTCAGACATTCAAAACTGTTAATACCTAAAACAAAACGCTGCACAAGGCTTCACCCCTCACGCAGCCGCGGCCACGGTCTGTCCCCGAGCCAGCTGACAGCACAGCGGGCCCGCACACGCAGCCTGCTCTGCGCTGGAAGCCGTGTGCTTGCCCCGCGCCACGCTCCCACACCTGCCCGTCCCTGGTGCCCATGCAGACCAGCAAAGCCCCGGTCCTCCCTGCCCTGCTGGGGGTGCACATGGGTACCCTGCAGCCCACCCCTAAAGCATCTGCAGTACTAAGAAAAACGCCTTTGCCAATTCTAAGGTCACATAAAAATATTTTTCTTGTAAAAAGAGGATGGTTGGCAGCCGCCTGGGGACACGGGGTCACCACAGGTCCCTCAGCTGCACGACTGCTTCGGTGCGGTTTTAAAAGCTGCCCCGTTGTAGAAAAATAATCGTGCGGGTCTGTAAAATACACGTTCAGCTCCCCGGTTTAGATCTGAACAGTTAAACCAGTCAGGACCTGTTCTCCCCAGAACAGCGTTAGTTGCTGTGTCTGCGTGATTCCGGAACAAACATCAGTCACCCCGTATCTGGGGAACTTCTCACAAAGCAGTAGCACAATCAGCGCAGTGCTCAAAAGGCAAAGCCACCCAAGCACACCACAACACGGCATCATCTGTGCCAGAACCTTCTGGAAAAGAGAGCAAGGGACGTGCATCTCAAAAACCACCAAGGTGAAACTTAAAACAAGATGACAGCACCACACGCCCTCCGCCATGGCCCGGGGCTCAGCGGATGACGGTCACGTGGGGGGCGGCGAGGCCCAGGTCCGTCTTGGAGGGGTACACCACCCTCAGGTGTCCCTCCTCGTCCAGCACCCGGACCTGCTCCAGCAGCAGGGACGCGGGCCGGGCCTGGTCCGCACTTGTGCTCGCGCCGGGGTCTGGGAGCCGTCCGGAAGCTGCGTCGGCCTCGCTATCTGAAACTGATTCGTCCTCTTTATTTTCTAAAGTGTATTTGGTGATTTCTGCCATTTTCTGCAAATGAAAAATATCTGTTTAGAGGTGACCAGGGAAGACACACAGCCAAGGCGGCCGTGCGAGGGGTGGAGGGAAGGTGGGGGGACACGCCGCCCAGGCCTTGCAGCCAGACTGCCGACTGGGCGAGGTGATGAGGCTGCCTCACCAGCACGAGGGCGTCCATGGCGTCTTTACAAATCTGCAGACTCGTGGCGCTTGTTACTTCCAAAAACAGATCTGAAGTCGTTTTCTTGATCTTAAAAGGAAATTAAAAGGATTTCAGAAACAATGGAGTTATCGAGAGTAAGACATCAGCAGCTGCACCGAAGAGAAACTCTAAGACCGTGTCCCCTCCTGAAGGCAGGCAGGGGCCACACCGCCGTGCACGCGGCGGCTCCTGGTGCGCCACCGAGTGTGACAGGGACACCCAGCTCCGTGCGAGCGGCCCGGGCTCTCGGGACGTCCCATCCCCGTGCGGTGACTCTGCAGGCGAACCAGCCCCAGCCGGGCACACAAGGCCCTACCTTCGTCTTCTCGCTGTTGGTTATGGGCGGGAAGGAGATCACGTCTCCATCTGCGTCCACGAGGCAGGGGTACCTTTCCTTCCCGTCCAGCAGGTGAAGGTACCTGAGGGAAGAGACGGTGGGGTGGAGACGACGCTACGAGAAAAATGGGCCTAGAGGTAAGAACCGGACAAATCCAAGTTCTTTGGCCAAAGTTGGAACAACATCAGGGAGCGTGTCCCGAGCTCTGGAGGAAGGACCTTCCACAGCCTGCGCCCACGTGGGCGGGCCACGCTCCTTCCTGGCCCCGCGGGTCCTGGCCGCCCGCACTTGCCCGAGCCCCACGGCACGTGGGCAGAAGGCTGTGCGCTTCCCTGCCTTCCTGTCGCTAGGGGGCGACCACACCGCCCTCCTGCGTCCCCGTGGACCCTGCTGTCCCTCCAGACGACAGAGCCTGTGCCTGACTCTCCCCAAAGCAGCGCCTGAGCCCGGAGCCCCTGAGAGAACAGGTCTGGCAACGCGGCCTCTCCCCCCAGGCAAGTCCCTAACGGCCCGGGGAACGAAGTCTGGAGGTTTTCTCCAAATCCGTAAGGACGCAAGTTCGGACAGCCTGGGGGTGAGCGGGAGGCCCGCTGACCTGTGCAGGCCCGAGACGTTCTGCCTCTTCTTCTGCTTCCTGTGCTCCTCGGCCTCCAGCTGTAGCTGCCGCACCAGGTCCTTGGCCTTGACTTCCCGGCGCCCTAAGGGGACGATCTGTGGGGCAGACACGGCTCCGTGAGCTCCCGCGGGGCCTCCCGTGCTCACTGGACCGTCCACACCAAGGTCCCCTCGCTCTCCCTCCGGCAGCCTTGTGGCCATGGGGCCCCTACCCCACATGCGTGAGCGCCCTGGGGAGCAGAGCGTCCAGCCTGCCCACACGCATGGCATCTCCCAGGCCTGGGGCCCCCTGAAGGCCAAGGGAGGGGGGCAGACCCCGGCGGGACCTGGACCAAGCAGGCTCATGAAGCTCAGCTCCAAACAAGGGGGTCTCACAACTGGGCCAGAAACCACAATTTCTGCCTAGAAGTGAGTGAGCGAAGGAAACCACTTTCCAGCGACCTTCTCTGAGGAGTTCGCTTTCAGAGCCAGGAGCAGCCTCAGATTCGCCCCAGAATGCGGCGCGGGGTCGCCAGTGCGCACGTGTCAGGGGACAGGGAGGGGACTGCTGCCCGGCGAGCAGGGCGGGGCAGGCGGCGGCACCTTGAGGTCCTCAGGTGGGCGGGTGTCGTAGAGCAGGGGCCCGCGGACGGCTCTGAGGTCGTGGGTGGCGATGGTGGCGGCCGTTCTCTTCTCGCAGAGCTCCTCGTGCAGCCGCGTCTGCAACACACGCCCCAGGCGCCCCGCGCTCAGCGCACCCCGGCCCTGCCCCCTGCCCCCCCCCCCCAGCCAAATATGTGTTCTGTGACAACCTCACCCATGACTATCTGATCTGCTCACTGGCAGAACGTCTTCTCTGACTCTGGAACAGAGCACGAGGCTTCAAAGAACCTTCTTGAACTAGAACTTACGACTGAACAACGGTTTGACTTAGAAAAATATCCCAGCATATGGTCTCCTTCCAAAACACGGATCTTTGGGATTTAATCTCCTGGCTGGGAGGGCCCTCTGCTTCCCCCGAACACGAGCTCCCAGGAAGCTGCCTCTGCCCCCACAGGCCACACTGGGGGGCCTGCACACCTCACAGATGCGGATTTTATCGTAAGAGCTGGCAGACTGCAGAGGAAAGCAAACCGGGAACTTTGTCTCACTAAACCCCAACAAAAACTAACCAGCGCCCGTGAGATCAGGCTGACGACCTCAGTGCCGTCTCCCACGAGACTAACCGTGTAACTCGTCACGGAAACCCCAAGCCCCCCAGACGCCAGACGCGCAGGGAGCGCCGCTGCTTCAGGCGTCACGATGAAGCCTTCTTCAGGGACCAGGCAGGCCTGGGAGGCTCTCTGCGCGCGAGCCAACGGGCAGGCGGCCTCCCGGGCCCGGAGCCAGGTCCCGCTGCGCTCCCGCTTCCGGGTGGGAAGACGCAGGGGCCACCGTGGCACCAGGCCACCGGCCCCACCCCGCCCCTTACCCACGGCCGCGCGCACGCACCTGGGAGGTGAGGAACCGTTTGAGCGCGTTCCCGGCCTGCAGGTCCATGCCTCTCACGACGGCCCCCACGATGAACGGCCGGACGTCCCTGACCGAGGGGCTGACCCGCACGGTCAGCGGGGCGGGGCTCTCGGACACGTGCAGGACCCGGAGCAGCAGCCGGCCGGCGCCGGCCGCCTCCCCCCCGCCCCCCTCGCCGCTCTCCCTCCTCCGCCTGTCGCGCCGCCTCCTGCGGGCCTCCTCCTTCTCGGGGCCATCCGCCTTGCCACGGCCGCGAGCGCAGCCCCGGCCGCCGCCGCGCAGGTACTCCAGGATGGACCGCGTCTGGCAGCTGCGGACCATCTTCTCCAGCCGCCTGTCCGTCAGCCGGTTCCCCCGGAAGTTGACCTCCTTGAGCCTGGGGCAGTCGGCCAGCTCCGCCGGGACCTCGCTGAGCTGGTTGTTGGAGAGGTCCAGCGTCTGCGAGGGGGACGCAGGACTGTGGTCACGCGCAGCCGCGGGGCCACGCCGCCTCCCCGAGCACCCCCGCCCCCAGCAGACAGCCCCGGGGGCGGGGGGGCTGCCAGCGACCCCCACGGAAGGCCTGTCTGCCTCTTCCTGCTCCC
This sequence comes from Hyaena hyaena, assembly GCF_003009895.1. Taxonomy (NCBI): domain Eukaryota; kingdom Metazoa; phylum Chordata; class Mammalia; order Carnivora; family Hyaenidae; genus Hyaena; species Hyaena hyaena. The sequence goes on from NW_024081367.1 coordinate 45,273, forward strand.
CTGCGAAAACTGTCCCGATGGACAAGGTTAGGGGAACACAGGATGCGGGGAAGGTGTGGGCGTGAACCGAGATGGTTAAAAATTCTAGGAACCAAAAAAACACGGCATGACACGCATCACCGCTCACACAGAAACACGGCCCTGACTCCACGTGCAGATAACGGGGGAGCGGGTGGGACCCTGGCCTGCTCTCAGCCCTGTCCCTGGACCCAGGAAGCGGTGCCGCACCAGTGTCCCGCGTCTGAAGAGGCGCACAAAAGCCATGCAGGAGAACCCGTCGCCGCTACTGCTGCCTGGGCTTTGCCAAAACCGCGCATGGGTATCAGCAGCACGGCGACGCGTCATCAACGGGCTGGGCTGCCTCGTGGGGTGGGCAGGAGCAGGAGGGGTCAGACCCCAGGACACTGATGCAGCGCCTTCCAGTCGTGGGGTCTGGGGTCGGTCCTCGCTTCCCCTTCCACAGCTGGGGTAGAGGACAGGCCCCCAGCAAGGGGCCAGGCGCCGCCCCCTCTGCTCTCCGTCTGGGCGGCGTGGGGCACCGTGCACAGGGCCCCTTTCTTGCTCTCCTCCTGGGCCAGTGGGAGGCTCTGGACTGGCCTTGCTCGGCTCAGCTAAGAGCAGACAGGGGGCTGGAGGCCTTGGTAGGGTGGCCTCGGCCTTGGAGAAAGTCTCTTGTCTGGTCAGTTAGAGTGAGCACAGGGGGCCTGTGTGGACCACACCTGGGGTCAAAGCCACACTGGCGGGCCGCTATCTGCACACATGTGCATGTGCACACACACGGCAGGTGCTCACACTTGGTGGGCGAGGCCGCTGACCAGTCCTGGTTCTGGCTGGGATGTAACGGCCCCGACAAAGTGGTGACAGCCTTCGCCATGAGCTGGGAAGGGGACAAGAGCTCTGACTCTCCAGAAAGTGCCTCCACTCTGGCTGGTACAGAGGGCGTCGGACAGAACTCCACGGGCTGTTACAAAGGGGGCTATCCTGTGGCTCAGGCTCTCAGGCTGCCAAGAAGCCAGAGTGGAGAAGGGGTCAGAGCCGGGGGATGTGACGGTGCCACCGAAGTGCCTCTAAAGCTCTGCCAGGGCCTCAGGAGGGCAGCAGGCTCTCATCTCGCACTCAGGATGGGGGTGAAGGAAGGAGGCACGTTAAGCCAGGTTTAGTCACCTCGGGGGACTGAGGGGCCTGAGACCTGTGGGCAACGCACTTTCATACAACTGTGTCCATTTCGTGCCTTGCTGGGCCTTTCCCTGCTGCTCAAGTGGGACGGGGGTGGGGTGTGTGTGTGTGTGTGTGGACTGTGTCCCATGTGTCCCAGCCCGTCCTGATACCCACCACACCCACACGGGAGCTTGTGAGCGACAGGGAGGGGCTGGTGTTCCGAGGTCAGCTCCATCCGCACACGCCAGCTCTGGGGTCGGCTGCACTGCCCGGGGGGCTCTGGGCAGCTGGAAGACTGCCCTGGGGGGGCCCTCGCTGCCGCACGGAGCAGGCCAGCTGGGTGGACGGAGTGAGCAGGCAGCAGAGGAGAGCTGGCAAGGAGAAGAGGGGTGGGACGGGGCCTCGCTGTCCGCCTGCCCCAGCTGCTGCAGGCCAGCGGGCCGCTGAGGCCTCCACAGGGGACAAAGGTGCGGGGTTCAGGGCGGGGGGGGCTCTGCTTTCAGAGGTGATGTGACCGAATAACAGGCGTTTCAGGCCTGGGGCCGAGGCTCTGTGGGAGTGGAAGCAGGGAGGGGAGGCAGCAGGTCAGTGATCCCGTGCCAGGCTCTAGAGGCTGGGGGCCCTGTAGGGGTGTAGACACCCGTGCGGGAGAGGACAGGGCGCCCCACACCAAACCTGCGCCCTGCCAGCGCCGGGCACCAGGGCAGCAGGCTCCGTGGGGCCTCATGCCCAGAACAGCAGTGCTAACGAAGACGGGAGCGCGTGAAGCCACACGGGACGGGGAGCAGAGCTGCCGCTCTCCGACAGAGGAAGCGGAGTCTGCACTGTGCGTGCCAACCCCCAAAGGTGCGAAATCCACAGAGGCCAAAGGGAGGGCATCAGGAACCTGCCTCTGCCTGGAGCCAACCTGCGAGGACCCCCGCTTACCCCTCTCCTGCCGCTAACACCAGCACCTCTGACCCGGGCAAGGCCGCGAACTGCCTTCTGGGGACTTCCCTTCTGCTGGGACGCACTGCAGGGAGGGGCCCTAGATCCCTGGCTGGGCCAACCGGACACTACATGCCGGCCAAGGGCGTGTCTGCTGAGGGGACCGGACATGACCTCTGCGGGTGCCGAGAAGACAGAGAATGAAGGGCTCCTTGGGGCTGGACACGGGTGCCACGTGCGAAGTTCAGTTTCTCTGGAAACCTGACCACAGCGGGAGTCCCACCTGAGAGCCACCTGGACGGTCCCAGTGTCCCAGGCTGCCAGGCCCATCCCTCCATCAGCCCCGATGACCAGCGCCCCGGCCTGGGTCAGTCGCCTAGGCCCCGGGCTCGGTACGAGCAGGTAAGCAGGTGGCGGGGTTATGGTGTGGTGGGTAAACAGTGTCTCCTGGGCTCATAGGTGGCCGGAGTAGGGAAGAGGGTCTGGGGCCCCATGTGGGGCTGCTCCCTGGGGGAGGGCACACGAGGCAGTGGTCTCCCCGTGCAGAAGTGAGGGGACAAACGGAGTCCTGTGGATGCTACTCAGGCGGCCCCTACGGAACCGTGCCTCCGGGCATTTACATCCCGTGGGGCGTCTCCCCACGGTCTGGGTGGGGTTTGGCAGGAGCCAGGGGTGCTGGTTCCGAGCCCGTTCCCCAGGGAGTCCTGCAGTCGTGTTAGGGGGAGGGGTGCTGAGACGACATGGGGACAGGGGAGCTGTGACGGCATCGCCGCAGAGCCCAGCCCCAAGCACAGGTAACAACGGCAAGCGAGGGGACTGCTCAGCGGGGTCACAGCCCGGGATGGAAACCAGTCAGCATGTGACTCGACTGGTGGTGTTTTCGGCCACAGGGTTCTGGCACGGTCCTCGGTCACGGGGACCGCAGCGACACCGGCCCTCTGTCCATGGCACTGTGGCCGTCCCGTCTCTCTCACCCGCCGGACCCGGCAGCGCTGCCGGCACACAGTGAGGGGACTGCCACCTCTGCCTGAGCTCAGTTCTCCACGCAGCCACCTTCCTGTGAGGACCAAAGACAAGGACACATCTGTACTCAGGAACCCAGCACGCGCACAGCACCGCTCACGGGGGCATCGTGTTAGAGCGGCCCCGAAGGACACCTGAATCCAAGAGGGACTCCAAGCGGCTCTGGCATGACCCTCCCCCAGAAACAGGCGTCTTCGTGGGGAAGAGATCCGATGGGGGCTCAGCAGTGGCCAGAGCGGAGCAGGCGCGGGGGCTCCCTGACCCGAACGAGGCTGTCTGCACACAATTAGGCCACACGCGTCGCTGATGGGCCCCGCAGACGCGGTACAGAACGTTTACAACGAAGCAGATGCACACGCTGGCAAGCCACCCTGCGTCTGAAGTACAACACCTGACCGTGCACTCGGGTGACGGCACTCGGCTACGTGTCTGGTCCGCCAACCTCCCGGAAAACCAAAAGACCAAAAGATGGGAGCGAGCAATGTTGTGCGTCACCTGCCACGCCTCTGCCATAAAGGGACGCCTACAGCCCTGGGTCACCGTGTCCCAGGAGCGCCCGCCACAGCCTCTTTCTGGAAACGCCAGCAAATGCTCTGCTGAGTGGCCTCCTCCATTTCTCTTGATCACTCACACTCACTCACGAACACAAGCATACACAGAGACAACATGCCCCTGAACACACAGGCATACACACAGACACACAGGCCCATGCACACACATATACACAGACACACACACACCCATGCACACACATGTATACACACTGGCACAGAGACACCTTTACACAGACGTGCACTTTTGTAAAATCAGTTGGCAACATCTTAAGAGTAACTTCGGCCAGAAACAGATCAGCTGCTAAACTGCATACACATTTTACTGTTTTAAATCTCTGCATGTGCCCCCACCCCGTGGCTCCCTCAGTTAAGTGCCTGACTTCCTGCACACCTGTCCCAGCCACACATTACCCAGGGCCTGGGGACCTAAAGGAGTGAGTTAGCAGCCCCTGGACAACATGGGCTAGAGGAAAGCCCAAATGATTTGTTGTGGACTCGGCAACCCCTTCCGGCGAGAACTCTGATCTTAGAAGGCGGTGGTCAGGGTGAAGGGGAACAGCATAGGCGGAATCACATCGCTTGGCGTTATGCGAATTCCCGTTGTCACATCTCCGGGCCTTGCCTGGGGGCCCACCCCCCGCCCCCCAAGGTCACTGAACCGTTTCATAAATGTGTGAAGACAGAGAAATTCTGGCCTGGGGCCCTGCTGTCGAGCCGCTCCCGGCCGAGCTTGCTAACAATTCCGGAGCGTGGGGCCGGCTGAGCCAACCACGCGGGATAGGGACCCCGTCATGCGAGTGGGGGCGGCTGGGGCGTCCCCGGGGCGGCTCCCTGCCCGCTGCTCCCCCCGGGGCCCCGCGCCGGCCCGCGGCCCCCGCTGACCTTGAGTGAGGCCAGGTGGGCGATGTCGGGGCTGAGCTCTCGGAGGCAGTTGTCGGCGGCCGCCAGTTCGCTGAGCAGGGGCAGCGCGCCGGGGCGGAAGAGCGCGGCGGGGAAGGAGTCCAGGCGGTTGCCCGTGAGGTTGAGGGTCTGCAGGCGCGGGGCGCAGAGCGCCAGGTCGGCGGGCAGCTCGCGCAGCCGGTTGCCGCTGAGGTTGAGGCTCTGCAGCTGCGGGAGGCCCGGCGGCTCGGCGGGGCCCAGGCCCTGGCCCGGCGGCAGCGCCTCCAGCGCGTTGCCGGACAGGTCGAGCACGCGCAGCGCGGGCAGCGGGCCGAGCTCGGGGCTGAGGCCGGGCCCGAGCGCGTTGCGCCGCAGCACGAGGCTGTGCAGCTGCGGGAGGCCCTGCGCCAGGCCCGGGCCCGGCTCGCGCAGGCTCCCGCAGCCGCTCACCTCCAGGTAGTGCAGCAGCGGCAGCGTGAAGAGCCGCGGCGGCAGCCGCCCGCCCGCCGCGCGCACCCGCTGCTCCAGGCCGGGCCCCGTCAGCAGCAGCTCGCGCCGCCGCTCGCGCTCCGCCAGCTCCAGCTCGGGCCAGGCCTCGGGCACGGGAGCCGCCGCCGCCGCCATCGCGCCGCCGCCGCCGCCGCTCCCGGGGCGCTTCCGGGGCACGCCGCGTCACTTCCGGCTCGGGCCGGAAGGAGAGGGCGCGTGGGGGCGGGGCGGGGCGTCTACTGGAGAAGAGAGGCGCAGAGGTGCCCCCTGGCGGCTGAGGGCCTCTGCCGGCGCCCGGGAGTCGTCGCCTCTCAGAGTCGCCGCAGCGGAGCGGCGCGTCCTGGGCGGAGACCCGTCCCCCGAGTCCAGCGCCTCGCCCCGCCAGCCCCGGGTCGGGTCCCTTGCCCGGATCGCCCTGACCACCCCTCGGGTCCAGCCCCGCGCCCGGATCGCTCGGTGGGCCCGCCCCGCGCCCCCCCATCCAGCTCCGCGGTCCGGCACCACGCCTCGCTCGCTCCCCCCACCCCACCCCGGGTCCGGCGCGGCGCCCTGAGCGCCCTGAGCGCCCCCGCCTCCACCCCGGGGCCCGCCCCGCGCAGCCCTGGATCCGCCCTCGCACAGGGGTCTGGAATCGAATCTCCGGGTTTGCGCCCGCACCCCGGGCAGCTGCGTCGTCCACGGATGAGCGGCTCTCGCATCGGAAACGGGAGATAACCGGTGACCGAGACCTGACCCCCGGTTAGGGAGAGACCCTGGCCTAATTAACGGCCTGGGCGGCGGTCGGCCCGGGATTGCCCCCACTTCCCAGGTGCTGAGCGGGTGGGCAGGGCTGAGAAGGTGCCTGGGATGGGTCAGTTTTCCCGGCCAGGCACCACGCCAGCCGGGCGTTGGAGGAAGGGGAGGGGGTGCCCAGGGCCGCTGCCCCCCTGCTCCGCACCTGTTTTCTTGACCGCCCCACCCCAGTGGGCTTTTCCGTTGCTTCATTTTGTTTTGGAATTTCTGAACTTTGTATTGGAGTGTGATCTACACCCAGAGAAGTGTGCGCACAGCATAAGTGGACTTTGCCCCAGTTGAGCACATCCGTGTAGCCGTCATGCGCAAGAAACAGTTTATTACCAGTCTTCTCAGAGCCCCCGGAGCCCCCAGAGGCGCGGCCAACACCTCGAAGTTTTGCGGGTGCTGCACTTCCTCTGTGATGTGCGGGGTGTTCCCCGGTGCCTGGCTGCTCTCCTTCCACATGGTGCCTGTGGGGTTCATCCCCCAGACAAGCAGCGGTGGACCGGCTGGTGTCCAGCATTGTAAACAAATTGTGAACACACAGTATTTTTCCCCAGCGGGGTCCTCGGGCTGCTGGGAGCCGCCCCGGCGTCGCCGCCCCGGCCTCGCTGAGCACCACCCAGAGAGAAGACGGACTTTTGTCTTGGTTATTGTTGTGACCGACCCCATGTGTGAAGGACGGGCGCCAGCGGAAGCAGAGCTTTGAGCTCGCGTCTGGGCCTCTTTCCTGAGCTGCCTGCAGCGGCTGCAGCCCGCACCCCCAAATGCTAGCAAGCTTCTGGCTTCCCCAGACAGTTCTTGGACAATCGCACACACGGACACAGCCTCATCGGTAGCTTTTAGTTCCTGGAATCTATGCGTCTCCTTGCTTGTCTGTTGGCTCTGGAGCAGATCGCCGGGGATGGATCCTACAGCTGCTCTCCTGGCGGCCTGTGAGGACATTAACAGTTTCATAGTGGCCGACGCTGGGAACAGCCCCAGTGCCCATCAACAGCAGAGTGGATCAGCACAGGCGGACGCATCTCCTGAAGTGGATGGCACGTTGGGAGCGAGTGCCCGGCTGCACACGACAGCGCGGTGACTATCAAGATCGCTGTTTCGCTGTTTGGGGAACAAGGCAAAGCACAGATGTCCCGTGTGGTTCCCTTTGCAAGGCTTACACACATGTCAAGCTCAAGATTGTATTATTGAGGGGTACGCTCGTGTGTGGCAAGTCTATGTAGGCCGCCAGATGTTGAGACTTGTTCCTGGGAAGCGAGGCCGAGTTTAGTCCCCCGAACGGTGCACACAGGCCTCCAGCAGAGTTTGCAGGTGGTTCGCGAGTGATTTGTTTTTCTGGAGCCCTGCTAATGCCTCCAAGCCAACTTTGTGACACTGTGTGGGCCGGCTTTTTTTTTTTTTAATTTTTTTTTTAATGTTTTATTTATTTCTAGGAGAGAGAGAGACAGCGTGAGCAGGGGAGGGTCAGAGAGAGAGGGAGTCACAGACTGAAACAGGCTCCAGGCTCTGAGCTGGCAGTCAGCACAGAGCCCGACGCGGGGCTCGAACCCACGAACCGCGAGATCATGACCTAAGTGAAAGTCGGACGCTTGTGTGGGCCGGCTTTTAAAGAGGGAAGGGGCGGGGCGCCTGGGTGGCTCAGTCGGTTCAGCGTCTACTTTGGCTTAGGTCATGACCTCGCAATCTGGTCCGTCAGTTCAAGCCCTGGGCTGACAGCTCAGAGCCTGCTGCTATTTTGCCATCACGAATCTTTGTTAAACTTTTTCTGAATACCCTCCAGGTTGCGAGGGCCTTTTTGAAACATGTTGCAGACATTAGGTGTGTGGCAGAGAGTAATGGCCCCTACGCAGTCCCCATCCTCACCCCGGAAGTGGGAACGTGTTAGGTTTTACCGCACAGGGGAAGCCAGGCTGCAAACGTCAGGAAGATGGATAATCGGTGACCTTGAGTTGGGAGAGCGGCTCATGGGCCCAGTGTGATCACAGGGTCCTTAAAGTAGAAGCGGAAGGCAGAGATGGAGAACCAGAGAGGTGGCAGAGAAGGCTGGGGGAGCTGCTGGCCTTGAACGTGGGGGCGGGGCCCTGAGTTCGGGGAAAGGGGTGGCTCTGGAGGCCGGGAAGGGCGAGGAAGGGATTCTGCCCTGGGCCCCCACCAAAGAGTGCACCCGGCTGAGCCCCCGTCCTAGTCCCCCGAGACCCTGGCAGACTTGCGAGCTACGAGGGGGTGGGCGTGCGCTGGTGATCCGTGGTCACAGCAGCAGCAGAGCTCTTGGGATTCCTTGGGTTACTTACCCTTTTCACTCACACGGAAGCCTGGCTAGAGGCTTGCTTGTCCCTTTCCTAACGATACGTAGGGATTCTGGGCCTTTTGGGCACTAATCTTTTGTGGTTGCTTGTGTTCCCATCTCTGTAAGGTGTCTCCAATGACGGGTTGCTCCGTTGTCGTGTTTTGTCTTGTTTCACAAATCTCTACCTCGTTCAGGGACAGGAAATACAAAACATCAGCTCCAGGTAGATTACAGATGTCAGTGTGAAAAAGCAAACTTAAAACTGAATAGGAAGAAGGTACGTGATTATTTTTCTGCTCCTGGCCCTGTTCCGTCCCAGCCCCGCCCAGGCTGAGGCTTGGAGCCAGGTCCGGACGCCCGCAGGCTCGCCCTCTGGCCTCCCCCAACTACCAGGGACATCGCCCCCCCCGCTCCAGTCCGGGACCCGGAATTCGGTAAATAGTGTTCCCAAGGTGCTCCCTACCCCAGGGGGAGGGAGCTCTCCATCCAGACCCCTGGCAGTGCTTCCCACAATGCCCCCCACCTTCGGGCAGGACACTGCACCCGTCCCTTTCCGGGTCTGGTCCCGGGACACCGAGGGACAGGACCTCTCCTGGGGGGTCCTCAACCTGCGGGACCAGGGGGCTTTGCTTAGGGATGAGCTCCTCCTCCTGCACACAAGGAAATCTACCCATCTCCCTGCCCCTCCCCTGGAATCCCAGCACCGTGACTCAGGAGGGCAGGTCTGGGGTCTGGGAAGCTCGGTGGGGTTCCGAGGCCTTCCGGGCAGGTGGTGGTCCATGCCTCAGTCTCCCTGTTCCCCAGCCCCTTGCTGGTACAGCTTGATGAGAGATGAAGGGGTGGGGGGCACCCCTCAGCCTAGGGGTGGGTCCCTCCCCGAACTTGCAGACTCCTTCCCTATTCGGCTCCACTCCACAAAGGGGAAACTGAGGCAGGGATGAGCTGTTGTCCACAGGCCTCCCTGGGCTGTCCCACCAGGACCCGGGTTCACATCTGGGCCCACTGCCTTCCAGGAAGCTGGCGTCCCTGCCTACCACTGGCAATAACCTTGCCTGCGTTGTGTGGTCCTTGAAAGGTTCTGGAAGACCCCAAGGGGACGCGCTCTGCCAGAGCAGCAGAGAGGGGCGCCCCCGTCGCTGACCACTCTCTCCGGTGGCCTGCATCTCAGAGCCAGGGGGCTCAGCCCGTGGGTGGGGACTTCCCGGATGAGGTGGGTGGACCACCGAGGGGTCTTTTCCTTCTTGCACATCTGCAGGTGTGACCGCGGCGCACGCCCCTGCTTGTCCTTGGCTTCTTTGGAGACCGCTCTTTCATCCTGCACTCGTGCAGTGCACACACCGGGCCCCTGTACCTCAGCACTTCAGAGTGGAAGCAATTACACCTTTACGAAAACTAATGGAAGCTTAAAGTCACTTCTCAAACGGACAGAGAAAAAACTGCCGTTTTACTAATTTGAAAGCAAAATAGCCTCGTTGGCTGGTAAAAGTTCTCCATCAAAAGGGAAGAACCCGGGGCGCCTGGGTGGCTCAGTCAGTTAAGTGTCCGACTTCAGCTCAGGTCGTGATCTCGTGGTTCATGGGTTCGAGCCCCACGTCGGGCTCTGTGCTGACAGCTCAGAGCCTGGAGCCTATTTCAGATTCTGTGTCTCCCTCTCTCTCTGACCCTCCCCTGCTCACGCTGTCTCTCTCTCTCTCTCTCAGAAATAAAACATTAAATTTTTTTTTAAAAAAGGAAGAGCCTGCACGGAGACTGTAAAGCGCAGCCTGGCAGTGGGCACAATCACACCACCTGTGACTTTATCCCACTCAGGATAAAGCCGGTCAACGATTTTCTCCAATTTACATGTCACTTAAAATTCTTTAGCTTCTTCATCCGGGAAACTCCTTTGGACACATCATATGTGGGGCCGGGCTCTGTCCTGGGGGGTGGAGCCCCCTCAACCGGACCAGGCCACACCCTGTGTTGGCCGATGGTGGCAGATAGTTCACCTTTTAATTGTAATCTTGAAATAAAAGTGACAGGACATTTAGTGATCTTTTTATTATGTTAATATGCTCAGAGTGAATTGACCCCTAGGCCCTGAAATAACAAGAAAAATATATTGGTTAGATACAATTCTGGTATCTGAAATAAAGACAAATAGAAAACTACATTAAAACATTAAAAAGTTGCAAATTTTCATTAAAGGTATTTACATGTGTATTCTGACGCCAAATTTATAGACACATTTCTTTTAAATTAGATAAAGTATTTTGAAATATGAAAATAAGAGAAATAAATAGTTAAATATCCACAACATATTTATGAGTGAAAATTCAATTATTAATTCGTGTTCCAAATTTACAGATTTATTTATAAATGGCCAAGGGATCCTATAGTTCTTTCAGAATTGCTTGTCCTGTATCTTCGGTTCCTCAAGAGCATATGACTCTGTAAAGCTGCTCACGGCCGCCAATCCCCGCCGGGAATCACTTCGGCAGAAACGCACGCTCCTTCTGTAACCAGGAGACTAACCAGTCTTAAATGCACCTGATTTTGTCAATCACTAAAGTGAAATATTTTTACAAATCTTTTTACAGTTACAATATCTGGAAAATATGACAGATACATTTCTTGAAAGTGTTGATTAGAGGGAAGACAAGGACTCCTTGATTAGCGTTTCTCATCACGGCCCGGGTGACGGGTGGTCACCTGTGCGAGGGACCAGGTCGTGACCACGGTCTGTGAAGCCAGGAGGGGTCACGTTACAATTCCCTCGGCGTCTGCGCTCTGCTCCGCCTAGTGAAGGTTTATGTTATTTCTCCCCATCACTTTTTATTTTTTTAATTGAGTTATTTTTTGTAAAGGTAATTCTTAGTCTCATTCTTGCTGTATTTTGAGTCAACCATACGAGAAAGAATTAGTTTACCCAGAATGGAGAGTGGTTAGTGCAAATTCCTGGTCACTGACGTACTCAGGGGGCGCTGTTCAAACAGCGATTAGGGGTTTTCTGAAACCTATGTGTTTCACGTGGCGGGGAATTAACGTACGTGTCTGCTAATTACGTGGTAGCAACGCCACGCATTTCTCAGTGGCTCCTGAAGGCCTGCATGTCTACCACTCGGGAGGTCAGGGTCTCCCTGGGTCTCTGGGGGGGTCCGGCGGCAGGAACGCAGGCCCGCACAGGGGCACGGGGGCCGCAGCAGATTCCAAACACGGCCTGGCTGCGCCCCGTGGCTGCCTGGACATGAAGCACGGGAGCCGGTTCACGGGACGGGCGGGCTGGTCAGCAGCTGGTCAGGAGACCGGATTTGGGGGGCTGGTCTCTTCATTTTAAGTGACGTTGGGGTTTTAAGCGTCATGGGACGTCTTTGAGAAAAATGAACCTCAGGCTCCCCTCCACTCTGCAGACCCGTGAGGGGCAGGACAGCACAAAGCAGCCGCCCGGGCCTGCTGGCCGACGCTGAAGGTCAAGCGAGTCCAGCAGGGCCGCTTCCCACCAGAGCCAAGGGCACCGCCATGTGTGCTCAAGGCTTTAGGACACGGCCGTTGTGAGCGACGCGGGGTCAGGCGGGCGCAGGACAACCAGTGGAGAGTCAGGCCCTAACTGTTCTAGAACCGCAGGTGGAAGGAGCGGGAAGCACCGGGAGGAGAGCCACGTGGGGGTGGCTGCTGGGCTCCCTGGGGCGGGCGGGGCCCAGCACGGGCACTAGCGGGGCAAGGGCCACGGGGGGACCCACGCTCGGTGACTGCAGGCCCATCTTTCCTTCTCACGACAGCGGGAGGGGAGGGCTCCGCACACAGGGGAGGCACCCGGGGGGGTGCCGCAGGCCGGATGGCGCCTGGGGGGGGCTGGCGCCCGAGAGCCGCGCCCGCCCGCCGTCTCTCCCTGCTCGGTCCCGCTGTCCGGCGCGTCACGTGTGAGAGGCCCACAGGCACGGGGTCTGCAGGGAAGCCTTTACGGGGCGACTCCAAGCACCGAGGGGGGCGCTCTGCTCGCGCGACAGCGGAACGGGCTCGCCGACCCGGACCAGGGGCTCAGTTCCCTTCGAACAGACGGCTGCTCTCCTGGGGACGCCGGCCTGGGAGGCCCGGAGCCCGGCTGCTTCAAGCTGCAGGGACTTTGGTCTGCACTCGGGACGCAGGTGGAGCGTCAGCCCCGCACAGGGCGTGACAGGTGACGGCGGCAGGGCGTCGAGCTGAGGGACAGCTGGGGCGGGGCACAGGGTCGCCACGTCCAAAGACGGGTCTTAGGAGAAACGGTTCACAATCAGGAAACTTGCTCAGTCCCTCGTGGGGACACAGGAGACAGAGCGTGGGTCACGTCACCGCTTTGCGTACGTCCTGCCAGAGCTTTTGTTCAGTCCCTTTGGAGTAGGGATCTTGCTTCCGACCTTCGATACAGAGGTCCCTGATTTGGTCACGGCTGCGCTTTTACCTGCTGGACACAGAGACACGTAAGACACAGGCCCCGGGTCGGCAGGGGGCTAACACGTGAACAGAGCACAAAAGCACGTTGACGGCGGGGCGGCCGGGGTGGCAGGGGGGCGGCTAGGGGTGGTGTGGCCCTGGGGAGGAGCAGCACGGCGGCCACTCAGTCCGCAGGCGGCCAGGCCGAGCAGGGCACGTGTGTCCTCAACGGGCTCAGAGGAGAAACCTGGCCCGAGGGTCGGAAGGGAGAGAACTGAGCCATTCACCCCGGGCTGGTTCAGCCTCAGCTCAGAAATGAAGACAACGAGCAGCCCTGTGACTGGAGCTTCTTTTCCGGGCTGAGTCGCCCTGGGCAGCCCCCCCATCCCCTCGACCCCAGCGCCCACATCTCCTCAGTGAGGAAAGAGGCTGCAGGGAGGGGGCGCCGTGAGCCACGCTCAGCCCTCGGCCGGGCACCTGACGGAGCCACGTCTGTCACGCTCGTGTCTACCGCTCTCTCGCGGACCACATGCCCCTGAAGTAAAAATGTCCGTCCAACAGATTTTTGTCAGCAATAGTTTTCTAATGAAAAATATCGTGTTTTCTTGTAGGCATTCTAAACCCAGCATAAAATAAGCTAAAGTTATAATCCATCCAGCAGCAGTGGCATCATCTGTGAGCCTACTACCCAGCTCCCTGGTTTGTGGGAGAAGCAGGGCGTGACCCCGAGGGCGCCCGGGAGCCGGGTCTGCGGACTCGACGCGGCCGTCAGGCAAGAGTGCGGCGCTGACGAGGGCGAGTCTGCTCACACACCGGCCCGCTCGCCAGGAGCCAGAGGACGCGCACGAAGGCTGGAGGGAGGCGCCTCTGAGGGAGAGGCGCGGGGACCCCGCCACGCGGCACCCACGAGCGGGCCCCAGACCTCACCCGGCGGCACAGCTGGCGCCTTGTGCAGCACGTGCGTCTTGCGCAGGTTCATCGTGCAGCCGGCGGGGCCCATGAGGTGAGCCTTCCACGCCTGAAACCAGAGAGGACGTGCACGCTGGTCAGCCAGGCGGCCGAGGGGGGGCGGCGAGACGAGCCCGCTAGAGCTGAAACCAGCGGTGGCCGCAGCCCCGGCGTGTGGCACACACAGCCCTGGGTTCTCGTCCCCTCCGAGCGCAGCGGCCAGGAGGGCTGTCACGTAAGCGCGTGTGGACTCGGGGAGCGCAGGGGCGGGGCCGGCGGCGGCCCCTGGCTGCCGGGTCCTGGAGCGATGAGAGGGCTCTGGCAGAGCCGGGGGAGCGCAGAAGACCCGCCCCAGCCCCGCCCGCAGGTGAGCGCGCGGCCCTGCAGCCTGCGGATCCCGGGGCGGAGGGCCCGTTCCGTTGTGCCCACGGCCCCTGCCCCACAGCAACGGAGAGAACGAAAGGATGCTGAAGCCGCCACGTGTGGTGACTAGCTGCACGGCACGGACGACTGAGAGGCAGAGGCGTAGAAGAGGCCCGATGACGGCTTGGAGCCGAGAGCCGTCGGGCGCCGGGGCGACAGGGCTGAGGTCTGCACCGCGCGGGGCAGGAAGTGACAGCGGCCACATGGGGGACCGGGTGTCTGGTGACAGCGTTAGGGTCACGGTAGTAATCAGAACACGAACACAAAGCCTCCTGAGTTACACACGGAAACGGAGAGAATGCGTGCGCCCGGGGGTGGGGGGGGCTACTCACACGACCGTTAGAGCAGAGCCGGGTTGGGAAGGAGGGGGGAGCAGTGCGCCCCCGTCCACAGACGGCCCTGGGACGTGCGCGGTCACCAAGGGCGCACCACCCTCTAAGAAGCAACCGCGGGGAGATCTAAGGTTTAAGCCTCCAGAGCCAACCTGCAATCACAGGAACCGGCAAGAACGACCTCTAACGGCGCCGGGAGGGACGCGATCAGCAAATACAGCTTACGGGGAACCGGCCGGGCAGCGGCTTCTCCCGAGGCTCTGAGCACACGAAGGAGGCTGCTTAGAAACACGTCTGGGAGTCTCCGTGTGGGGCCTCACGTGGGGCCCAGACGCTCTGACGTGGCCGCAGCACAGCCCCCGCGGGGAGGCTGAGGAAGGCTCTTGAGAGCACTGTTTGCGGAGCTCTGTGCCAGGGCACTTACAGAGGGAGAGACAGGCTGTCTGCCTGCGCCTCAGCGTAGCCTGGGAGGGAGCCGCGGCTGGGTGCAGATGGAGTAGGGGTGTGGGTGGGCGACGGGGCGCAGGGGTACCCCCAGGCCCCTCCTCTTGGCTGCGGACTGTGTCAGGTGCCCGACATTTTCTGCGAGAGGGAGGATGTGCCTCGGACAAGTGGGTGGGTGCGGGGCCGTATGGTGTGGGCTCTCGGCGGTCGAGGGTGAGCATAGAGCACAGCGGGGTCTGAGCCGCCTCGTGGGCACATCCCAGACGGCTGGGGCAGCGAGAGCCCGCGGCGGGCACGTGGTGGACCGCAGGTGCAGCGGCCGAGCGGGCTGGAGAAGTGGCGGAGCCAGAGGCAGGTCCCCAAAACTGCCCTGCCCGGCACGTGGAGCGCATCGCCACTGTCATGTCAGCTGAGCCACCGACAGGAGCCTCAGACCCGCTCTGGTCAGGGCAGCGGGGCCCGGGGTGGGGGGGGGGTGCACTGTCACTGACACGGGGAAGGGAGCAGAGCTTGCAGTCGCCAGCGAGGTAGAATTTCCAAACTGCGTGGGGCTGTGGACTGCAGTAAGGAGAAGGGACCCGCGTGTCCGGACGCCATTCGGGGCCCCCGCACGCTGAGGGGCGCGGCGCCTGGACAGAGACGAGAGCCCCTCGGGCTCCCCCGCCCAGAGCCAAGGTCCCACAGAGGCCACGGCGCCAGAGAAGGAAGAAAGGACAGGAGCAGGCAGGTACCGGTAACTGTCAGCGGACCTCAGACAGACGCGGTGCTCCCCGAACGCCCGCGGCCCCGCCCCGCCCTCCTCGTCGCCCCGCTGGCTGCCCCTCACCTCCTCTCCGGGTGAGAAGTTCTCATGGCACAGAGGACACCGGTTGGCCAGCTTCTCCGGTTTGGCGGCTGAAACGGTATCAACAAAACAAGGCTCAGCGCCTCCTGAGAGACCCGTACGAGGAGCCGCAGACTCGTGAGCGGACCCCCTCCCACGGGGCCTCCCCAGGCCGGGCACGAGGGGCACAGAGGGCTCCGAGGGGCCGGGGCCGAGCGGCACGCACGATTACAGTCCTTTGTTTTTATGTGTCTGGGCAACTCTTCCTTTAAGACGGCCTCGCTGCAGCGGTAGCACCTGCGGAACCCGCCCTTCTTGTCGCACTCGGTCAGCAAGTGCTCCGTCAGGCTGGAGACCTCGACCACCTGCGGGAGGAAACGCGGGAGCAAGCAGGCTGCTGAGGCCTGGGGCCTCCCTCGGTCCTGACCCCCCGGCCCCACGGGGCTCCCTCGGGCGTCTCCAGACCGCTGAAGACCCGTGTCCCCCGCGTCCTCCTCCTGGAGGCGCCGTGGTAGCACACAGAGGCCACAGCCGAGGGCGTGGATGCAGGGGCGATGGCTAACCGCGGCGGGGCGCCCACAAAGCTGCAGAACAGCTTAGCTGTGCGGCCTCTGGGTGCAAATCCCGGCTCCCTGACGCTCCTAAGTGTGCAGAGATGGGGTCACTCTCGCCAGCCTGGCGTGGTCGGCAGGAGTGACCACACACCTGCTGGAGAATGCAGCCACCAACGCGGGGGTGGGGTGGGGGAGGGGCCTGCCCTGCCAGGCTGAGGGGGGTGGGCCCTGCCTACTCGGGGGCTTCTGTGTAGCCGGCATGAGCCCCAAGGTAGAGGCCAGAAGTCCGCTCTCCTCGTGTACGAAGAGGAAGGCTTTCCCGCACCAGAGAAGGAGTTCGACTCGGGGGGCAGGAGGTTCTTGAGCAGGACACGAACGCGCAGGCCCCAAGCGAGACCAACAAGGTGGGCGGCGCTGGGACCGCAGACAGGCCAGACCCTGGGGGCGCGGGCGGCTACGCGTCAGCTCGGCGGGACCCGCAGCGCAGCGGGGGACGGGGCTGAGGCGCTAGGAGGAAGTTTACAAGAGGGCGCTCGAGTGGCTGACAGACGACGGCAGGGGCTGCACCTCACCGCGGGCTCAAACCCCGGAGCTGCCCCCCACGCCCCGGAGCCCCCTCCGGAGCACGGCCTGCGTCAGCCCCGCAGCCCAGCCACCTGCCCTGGGGGTGCACCGGAAGACGGCTACGGGAACGTCTGTGGCAACATTATTCAAGGCAGCCTCAGAGCGGAGGCAAGATGGAGGCACGAACTGTGGACTGCTCAAACAGCACAGTATACAGCACGCGACACGAATTAGTTACGTTTTGTAGGATTCCACTGACAAACCCCAAGCAAGACGCCCTAACTTGCAGTGTCAGAAATCAGGACAGTGGTGACTCGGGCCGGGTGCTGGGGACGCGGCTGTTACTCTGTGGGGACTCCGCGGGCTCTCTCACTCATGGCTTTATGGACAGGCGCGCATCCTGTTAGGTGCTTCGCAGGTGCCGTGCTCCCTGCAGACGGAGGGGCTGCGGAGACCCTGCACTGACGGGGTCTGGCGGCACCGTTTTCCCGCCGGCACTGGCTCACTTTGTGCACCCGTTTTGGGAATTCTTGGAACACGTGAAACTTTCATCGGGGTGGGCATGGCGCTGACCTGTGATCAGTGAGCAGGACTTAGCGTGTTTAGTTTTACGCACTTCTGACGTACGCACGCTGTTTTCTAGCTGTGGCGCCATCATGCACCGAAGGGACCATGGCTCATGTGACCTCTGTGCGCCCCGGGAAGCCACAAAAGTCATGTGACTCGCTTGCTCGCGGCATCCGTGTTCCCGGGGCGGCCTGGACAGGACCCTGTCACTGACGGCTGCCTGTGACACGGCTCAGCTAAGTCAGCAGGGAAGAGTAGGAAGGCGGGTAAGAGCCATTCAGCTACTTTTCCCACAACTTTTCCACGGGGGCGCTAACCGTCGGGGGCTGAGTCGGGCTCCCGAGGGCGGGAGGGCGGCTGAGCAGCTGACCTGCCTGCAGCAGGTGCATCGGGTCAGCATGAGGCACTGCTTCCAGTAGTGCAGGTCGAGGCCCTCCTCCGTGAAGGACTCGCTCCGCTCCCCACAGAAGATGCATAAACTGAAACGAGACAGAGGCGGGAGGTGAGGCGCGGGGCCGAGACGTCCCGGCTGTCACCCCCGGAGGCTCCGTCGGGGGAGGGCCGCCAGCGCCGCAGGGAGAGTGGGTGCTCGAGAGCAGTTCGCTTCGGGCCCCTGCCCGCCCTCACCGGCCGGCACAGTCAGGCGGAAACGGTATCTGAGTCAGAAGAAAGGAGACAAAGACGTTTCACTGAAATTCCTAGCGCATCTGCTGTGGCGGCTGCGCACGGAGGCGCTTGGCACCTTTAACATCGCTTCTGACAACCTGGCGCCAGGCGGTGCTGGGGACGGCATGGGAAAGCGGCTCCCCCACACTTAACGCCCGTCAGTTTAAAGGGCAATTTTCCAACTGTTACGAATGACCGACGCGAGCCTAATCATTCTACAGGCTCACGGTGCGCTGGGGTGAAAATGTCTACCGAGTCACGTTCTATGTGGCTGGTCCCTTCCCTCTGAGGATGACCCCAACTCACTTATCCAGGTAGTGAGCGGCGGGAATTTCCGGGGCAGGACATGCCACTGCTTTCCCTTCTCGTGTGTCTGAAATGAAAAACAAAAAATGAAAAAAAGAAAAGGTTCTTATGTATTTTAATGTCTACTTGTTTTTGACAGAGACAGACAGACATACGCAGGGCAGGGGCAGAGAGAGAGGGAGACACAGGATCCGAAGCAGCTCCAGGCTCTGAGCTGTCAGCACAGAGCCCGACGCGGGGCTCGAACCCACGAACCGCGAGATCACAACCTGAGCCTAAGTTAGACGTTTAACTAACTGAGCCATCCAGGCCCCCTGAAAAGATTATTTTTTAAAATAACTTTTTGTAGAAATTATTTTCAAATTTTTAGTAACCAGTTTGGAATGAAATACACTTCAAAGCGCACGAGTTAACCAAGGCCGTACAACGTCACGCCCTCAGCACTGGCCGAGTACCTACCCTGACTGTCCTCCAGCGTGGGGCCCGCCGTCTCCTAGGACACAGGAGCAGAAAGGTCAGGGACAAACGGCTGCACACAGTCCGTCCAGGGTGTTTTGGCCCCAAAAGTAAATTCTTCTGTTTTCAGACTTTATTTTTTTAACATTTATTTATTTTTGAGAGACAGAGCTTGAGCAGGGGAGGGGCAGAGAGAAGGAGACACGGGAATCACATTGCCATATGCAGCCTTAGTTTCCTCCTTTGCCCCTGAAGGAGCTGGGAGCTCCGGAGAGGAAATCTGTCCCTGTAGACGCTGCGAGCGGCACATGCCGCTGCCTGGGAGGCGAGGGGGGCCCCTGAGCCTGACACAGACCACCTAGCGGGAGATCCCTTTATTTACCCCCAGACTCGATTTCCAAGTACTCTTGGCAACAGACATCCGCCTGCCTGAGGCCGCGAACAGTAAGGGAGCTGGCCGTGCGCCTGCCCGCTGGGGCTGAGGGTGGGGGCCGGGGACGCACACGGGGGTCGGGCCTACTGACCTTGCTTGGCTGCGCTCCGGCCTGGATTTCGGTGAGCGCCGCCAACTGCCCTTGTAAAACTTTAATTTCTTCTTTCTTTTGTTTCTCTGCTTCTTCTGTAGCCGCTTTTCTCTGTGCCTGATGTGAAAATTAGTTTTCTGTCAAAACAGCTTTTTAGGATAGTCTCAGAGACGGGGAGAGAACTACGGCACATGAATTACATCTCTTGTATGTTGTAAGGGTCACTAACACTATAACGAGGGTTCATTCAAAGTAAATTCGCCAGATTAGCCCAAAAATGTTTACTGGTAGATAAAATCACCACCGTGCTCTGGGCTTTCATCACCCCGGTTTGCAGACGGGGAAACTCAGGGTCTCACAGGCAGAAATTGCAGGAGCCTGGACCTGAACTCAGCGCGCCAGCTTCCTCTCCGTGAGGCTCCGCTGTTGCTTTATTCGGGGACCAAGTAGCTCCCTCAGCACAGAGTCAGGTCCCAGTTTCACACACGCTAACTTACCTTCACTTCGGCATCTGTAGGTCTGCCGTCTATTTTAGCAAATCCCTCAAAAATTGTTTTATAGAGAACGTTCTTGCGCGTGGTGTTGTCGTCTGGAGGGAGGTATTCTAGAACGAAAGCCCGGTGCTGTTTATACATGTCCAAAATTACTCTAACCGCTGTTTCTCGAACCTCATACACTCTGTGCTCCAGGGCACTCACTGAAAACTAAAAATAAAGTTGGGAGGGGTTCTTGTGGTTACTGATTCTTACAATAACAGAGCATTTTTCCACATAAAAGAAATATGGCACATTATAAAAATTTGAACGAGAGACCGCCGCCCGCAGAACCCCATCATGACACAGTGCTCCCCACGTGTCTGGCACAGTTATGTGTACATAACTTCGTGTTTTGCTTTTTCCCATTTAACCCGCTAACAGGCATTTTTTATGTTACAACCATCCATAAACTTCGTATTAAATATTACAAAATATTCCAACCACAAAGCAGAGCAAAGAAACGTGATACACTTCACGCATCTACCATCTAGTCACCAAAGCCGTGATTTTGTCGTGTCTGCGTCGGACCTTCGTCTTTCAGAAACAAGGCAGCGTGGTGACGGCGTGGGTCCCCTGTGGAAGCTTCTCGGCCCACCGTCCTCCCGCGCTCCTGGGAGGCGTGGCTCCCCTGCGGCTCCTGCAGCCCACGTGCACTAGTCCACCAGCGTGTCTGTGCGCGCGCACCACAATGTGCTTAACGTTCTACGTAGCATCCCGCGCTCTTCCTTCTGAAGCTTTATCTCTTCCGGCTCGACACTCCGCTGTCAGGGACACTCCTCTGCTTCGGCTGCGCCGCGGCCCTCCATCCTGAGGACCCACGGCGACACGTTCACCCCACTACAGAACGGCGTCGCCGAGACAGTGGACCAACGTCTCCCGGGGTGCTCTGGGCGCCGGGCTGCTCACTTCCCACACGTCAGCCTGGCCACAGGCTCTTCGGCTTTACCCCGAGCCCGGCCCCCGAGGCAGCTCGGCCCCAGGTCTCCTGGCCTTCCCCACCCTGACGGCCACGCTCCCTCCCCTGACAGCTCCTCAACCCCACCGGGGCTCCAGTCGGTCCCTGCACCCACTACCATCTCCCCATCCCCTCCCTCCAGCCTTCCCCACCCTGCACGTCCAGGCTGGACAGTGCGGTCCATCGCCAGGTCACTTCCAGCACTCACGCACACCCTCAGAGCCTGGGACCCCGTCTCCTCCTGCGTAGTCGCGGGCCGCGGGGACCGTGCCTGCAGACTGAGGGGCGTGCTGACTGGCCACCGCAGGCGTCAGGAGACCCCAGTGCACGGCACGCTGACCCGTGGCTTTCCAGTCACTTCACCTTCTCAGAGCTCAAGGGGGCATTTCATATTCCTTCTTGTCTCCTGAACCTCCGTTACTGCTCTAGCTGTGAGCAGACTTCCTCCGCGACGCAGATGCGTTCCCTACGCCAGGCACAGCCAGCCCGCTGCGTCTGCGCCAGAGCCTGCTCGGGACTTTGCTCCTGCGGTAACTGACCCCTCCTTCCCACTTCTGTTCCTTTCTCTTTCTCCTTTTCCCTCCATCAGGATCACTTCTTCCAGCATCCCGATGGAGCTGGATGTGGCGATGTGCTCGACGGGCCAGCTTCCTTCCTCAGTGCACACAGCCACGGCACCTTCCCAGGCCCCGTGTGCGCGGGACGGGCCATCTCGGTCACGGGGAGTGTGGCAGGGGTGGCCTGGCCCGTAAGGAGCCCCTCACCACCCTCCAGTTGTTTCTTCATTCGGTGGCCTCCGAGGTCGTGTGTGAAAGCTGGGTGTTGTCCAGGAGGAAGCGGCGGCCCTGAAGGCCTGCACAGGCTGGAGCGCTGTCTCTCCCCCAGAACTAGAAGCGCACGGGAGAGCCGGGGCGTTTCCCCCTCACGCTGCTGAGATGTTGGCACCCGCTGCTGCCACACAGCTTCCAGAACTGATGCTGGGGTTGGCATCGTGAAGTGGGCCCGGCTCCGGGCTCCGTGCTGGGGAATGAGGAGCATGAACTTGGGGACGATAAACGTGGTGGTCCCCGTGGGCGCCGCCGGGCTGCTGCCGCCAGAGGTGGTAGAGGCGGCCGGGCACAGTGTTCGAGGGCAACCACCGACTGCCTCTGGCAGTTTTAGAAGAAGAGACAGGGGCTCAGGGGCGACTGCTGACGGCTGACAGGCTGCAGGGCAAGGTGGAGCTCCCATGGGAGCCAGACACGTGGGGTCCACGGAGGAGGGAGACGGCACTGAAATCATAATGCAGATGCCCCTCCTGCGCGACAAGAGCAAGTATGGAGCGGCTGCCCGGGCTGCCCAGGCGCCGTTGTCTCCGCGTCTGGCCACCGTGCTGGCGGCGTGCACATGCTTCCGTGCAGCCCACGTGACGGCAGGGGGAGGGGCTCTGCTGGTTCTCTCCAGGGGCCGTCCAGGCGCACAGAATCCCTGCACTTCCGTAAGCCCGATGTTCTCGAGGACACGGCGTTCCCCTCTCTATGATCTGTGCACCGCTGGCCAAGATATGCACAGATCACTCACCAACTCGGGGCGCAGCGAACAGCGGGGAGATTTTCGGTGCGTGCATTTGTTAGATCAAGCAGTGACTGTTTTTGTGAAGTCATTCATTCATTCATTCACCAAACACTGACTGGACGCAGCACACTCCAGGCCCACCTCTGGTGCGGAGGCCACGGCAGCACGGGCCCGGTGCGCACTTACCTCCATCACGTTATCGATGGTGAAACCCGTGCTCCCGGTGCCCAGGTCCTTCAGGAGCCGGGCCAGGAGGTCCATCTGACTCACTGCCAGGTGAGCCGAAGAGTTGGCTTTTAATGGCTGGACCAAGTAATGGGGGATAATCTGCAGACACCTAACCTCCTTAAACAAGGCCATTTCCTGTAAAAACCAACATAACTTGTTAATTTTTACTGGAAAATGTTAGAGACAACTTAGTATAATTTAGCATGATCCTCAAAGTAAGCACTGAAGGAAAAAAATAGGGAATCAAAAATGGTAGTAATATCATTTACCGATAATAAGCTCACATTTCTATTTAAGGGGTACTGATGAAAACTAAAACCCTAAAGGAGCCTGGGGGGCTGTCGGTTCAGCGTCCGGCTCTTGATTTCAGCTCAGGTCACGAGCCCAGGGTCATGGGATTAAGCCCTGTGTCGGGCTCTGTGCTGAGCACGGAGCCTGCTTCAGATTCTGTCTCAGCCGCTCTCTCCCCACTCACACTCTCTCTCAGAAACAAAAAACCCTAAAGCATAAGAAATAAAGCCATGATCACCCGGAGATAAATGAAAGATTTATACAAAACATGTTCTAAACCTTAAGATTTCTCTTCTCAGGATTTCCCAACTTTAAGTAAAAGGCTTCCTAATTTCTAAAATTCTAAAAGAAACGGGTGCCATATTAGATTTAAGGAATGCCAACAGAGAGCACAGGGTGCAGGCCGCTGGCGGATGTGGCCCCCAGCGTGTGTGTCTGCCGGCAATTAACAAGTCTTCCTGTAATTAGCCTATTTATCACTTAGCGGCAGGAGGAAAGGTGATAAGATAGCGGAGCATGTGGGCTGCAACATAGAAAGAGATCTGTTTTCAGCAGTCTGCGGCCACGTGACCCCAGCCTCCCGTTTTGCCAGCAGTTCCCTTCATGTCTGGGCCCCGGAGGGACTCCGCACGCAAACAGGAGAGAGAAGAAAAGTGGGAGTGACCTAAGAGCCGTGTGGGCGGCGGACCCCTGCCCACGACACGTTCACGGCCGGCCCGCCATCCACTCTCATTTTCAACAGACCTTTTGGAGGCTGCCATCTCCCCTGAACCGAGTCACAAATAAAGGCAGTGTCTGTTGGACTGAGCGTCACTTTTACCTCATAGTGTAACTCCCTCCTCTTTCGTTCTCAACAACAAACTCGTGTTTGTTAAACAAAACGACAGAAGCGGTTCTTCATGCTACAAAAACGATCCTCTGAGAAACTACGACCGCTCTGGACTCCTTCCCGACAGAATATTCATGCGATTTGTAGACCTGCTGAAGCCCGAACGTGGGCCTCGGGGTGAGAGCTCCTGGGTATTTCCCACAATGCCTGGCCCAGGGGAGGCGCGTTTGTGGAAAGAACACAGCTACTTAGATCAAGGTCATGACACATCTATTACCTCCTTGCCCCCAACTTCCTATTCTGTTTTCGTTTCCCATCTATTTCTACCAGAAGTTACTAGCGTGTGTCAGGAGACCACCGACCGCACTTCCCAAGGCTTCCGTCTGCGGGAAAACTCAGCATTCGGAGCACAAGGAGCAGAAGGCAGGGAGTCACGGAGGAGAGTTGGTAACGCAGGCATCAGGGAGGGCCAACGGCTGTACCGACACGCCGTCACCTACCCTTCAAGTGTCAGGGTGGAGTCGTACCTGAATGAAATTGGAAGCCGTGACCCGCAGGCGAGCAGAGGAGTCTCCCGTCCTGGTGAGCAGAACGGGAAGCGTTCGCTCCACACAGTGGGCAGTTTCAAGCTTACTCAGTTTGTGTTTGGGAATATACTGCGTAATTATCATTTTCAACAACCTCAGAGAAGCCTGGAAGACCTAAAAGAAAAGTGAGAAGAGTGGAGCAGCGGCTGTGACACGCCCCGGGAACGGTGCTCCCCGGGAACGGCGCTCCCCGTGAACAGAGAACATGAACGTTATGTAGAAGACTGCGCGCAGACGGAGGGGCTGGAGAGGGCAAACTGCAAATTGCTTCCTCAACACGGCGCCTCGGTCAGGGAAGATGTGTGCTCGCACCTTGCGGGTCAGGAAGCACCCCGCTTTGCCCGGGCCCAGACGCCTGACCTTCCTGTCCGGCTGGGGAAGTGCAGAAGGCAGTGC
Source organism: Hyaena hyaena (assembly GCF_003009895.1). Lineage (NCBI taxonomy): Eukaryota > Metazoa > Chordata > Mammalia > Carnivora > Hyaenidae > Hyaena > Hyaena hyaena. The sequence continues at coordinate 69,739 of NW_024081367.1, forward strand.
AGCCGCGCGAGCTCACGCCCGCGGCCCCGGCAGGCTCAGTGGGTTCAGGAGCAGCCAAGTAAAAACAGGTGGTGACACATAAAAACACCAACCGAGTGGCAGGCACGGGGAAGTGGCCTCGGCGAGCGCTGGCTTTAAAGAGCGTGGCGGAGCTGATGTGGTCCGCGAGCTGGAGTGCGGCCAGGCGGAGGCAGGCGCCGCAGGCCCTTCCCTGAGCTTGCCTCGTGCTGGAGACCCAGATTCCCAGCGACGCGCGGCACCCCCTCCCGGGCTACCCCCAGCCCTGGGGCACCCCACTCGCAGAGCCGGGGCCGTCGAGGGGCGGAGGGGCCTCACCGGGGTCACGAGGTCTCTGATGGCTCTCCTGACGAGGAAGATGGATGCTCGCAGGACGCTCTTCAGCTCCTCCCTGGGGGTCCCGGCAGGCATCTGCGTCAGCTGCTTACACAGCGCGAGCAGCGCATCCTCCCGGCACGACCACGTCTTGGAATAGGCCCCGGCGACCTGCCACGACCGAGGCCTGCCTTACTTGGAGCAGACGCTTCAGGGACGGCCCCGCCACCCCAGGCCCTGCGACCCGAGCCTCTGTTTGTTTCGACGGAGAAAAATCTCTTGTAAGAACAGAATAAACATGTGCGCTTAAAGAAACAATTTCCCTAACGTGGAACCCAAAGGCCCTGATGAAATACCGACAGTGTCAAGTTCTACCAGGAGAAATACCGTGAGGCTGGGGGGCCTGGGGACCAGGGGGTTAGGGGACCAGGAGGCTGGGGGGTTAGGGGACCAGGGGGTTAGGGAGCCAGGGGGGCCAGGAGGCTGGGGGGCCTGGGGACCAGGGGGCCAGGGGACCAGGGGGTTAGGGAGCCAGGGGGGGCCAGGAGGCTGGGGGGCCTGGGGACCAGGGGGCCAGGGGACCAGGGGGTTAGGGAGCCAGGGGGGCCAGGAGGCTGGGGGGCCCGGGGACCAGGGGGGCCAGGAGGCTGGGGGGTCAGGGGCCAGGGGGCCAGGGGGTTAGAGGGCCAGGGGGGCCAGGAGGCTGGGGGGTCGGGGGACCAGGGGGTTAGGGGACCAGGGGGGCCAGGAGGCTGGGAGGTCAGGGGGACCAGGGGGGCTGGGGGGACACCCACTGGGCTCATTTCAGTAAGGAGACTCTGCCACCTTCTGTTTCGCTTGGCTGTCATCCCCCCCAGAATCAGCAGGTGTTCCGGAAGGGGCAGAGTTTCAACACCGGCTGGGGCAGTACTAGACAGAAACACCCAGTCTTCAACACTCATTGACAAAATCTTGATTCTAGCTTACTTTCTGCTGTTTCGTACAATTAACAACTTTCGGAAGACTTCGACTGAACCATGAGGACGACAGAGAGCCAAGGACGTCTCAGACGCGGAGCCCCGGGCACTTCCCCGCCCTCGTCCCTCCCCGTGACACGCACCCGCCCGCGTGTCCCCTTGTTACCAGGGCTTCTCCGAGCACGTCCACGGCAGGGCCGGCCTCTCTCAACGCCTTCTCTGTCAAGGGCTCCGGCTCCCCGGGAGCACCTCCTCCGGGAGGCTCGTTGCCATCCGAGTCACCCTTCTCTGGCTCCAGGGCTGCCGCAGGCTGCTTCCGGGCAGCAGGAAGGGGCCGCTCATCATAGGGCACGGCCTGTGGCTGCGGGAGAGGAAGGGCGGCTGTGGTGCTTCCGGGGCCTCCCCTACTGCCAACACCGGGTCTACACTGCAGGCTCCCTGCCCTGCACTTAACCTGGTCCAAATGACGGTATGTCGCTAAGTATCAGTTTCATCAGATTAGAATACTTTATGTGACAATTCAATACAAACACTAGACAGGGTCTTGATTCCTTTCTAAGCTCACTGTAGACCTAACAAGAAAGTGACACATGTTCTGCGTCAACTGCTATTTTCCGCTAGTAATTACAGTTCAACAGACATGCAGCTGACTAGGGTACAAGTCATGCTTTCTTGGCAAGCCTTGTTTTTTCTGCACTTTATGACATAGAAATAGTGATCATGCCTCACGGTAAACGTGTTCATCACCTGGCAAACTTCTACGAAAGACAGGCAGCCGGGCCCACGGCTGTGACAGCCTTCGGTTCTGCCTCCTGGCGCTCCAGGCGGGTGCCCGGCCTCACAGATGCCCCTGGGCTGCCAGCCCAAGCAGTGGGCCAGATGGACTCCCGCCTCCCAGGGCGTCCATCCCCATGCGGAGACAGACACACACGCAACAAGTTGTATGTGGCAGACTTTTGGGAAATTAAGTGAGAACAGAGATTCCGCACTCACTTCCTGAGGCAGGTGTCACTGCGACACCGACTGGACAGGGGACTCTTCACTCACACCTCACACCCGCTGAGACGTGAACTGGGGGTACACCGTGTGCGAGGCAGGTCCTCGTCTAAGATGGACTCCGCTGTAAAGCACGCTGATGCGCCAACAAGGGGACGTTAGAGCATCATGCACTGAAGCATAGGTATGACTTAAAGTGGTGATAAAGTTACAGACAAGATGCTCCTGGGGAGGGGTGACAGGGACCCTCAAAGTCCTGCATGGGGAGGCAAGCCACACGAGTGCTGTCCTCTCGAGCTTTCCTGGGCCTCGGGCTGCAGCAGACACTCCCTGCCTCCCCTTCCGGAGGCCACCGGCCACACCACCCAGCGCACTGGCAGGAGCCCTGGCGAGGCCCCCTCTCATCCGCTTCTGGGCTAGGACGTGACAGATATGTTCAGGTGCATACTCTCCCCTTGGATGGGGTGCTGGGCGCACCTGAAGCCACATGACGGCTCCAGCCACAGGGCACCTGGGACCCACAGGAAGCAGGGTTGAGACAGGAAGGCAGTGGACATTGAGGACCCTGCCGAGCTGCTGAATCAAACCAACCCCAAATCCACACGACCCCTCAAGCCCCTCATTATGGAAGCCAGCAGGCCCCCAGGCTGAGCCGGGTTTTCTGGTACCTATGACACAGAAGCTTTTGGAAGTACAGTAACCTTGCACTTGTGACAAGCACATGACTCGTACTGTGGTTCTACTGAAAGCAGCTGAAGTTAGGTCTGTGCAAACACCATCTCATTCATTCCTGGAAGCAATCCTGCCAGCCGCTGCTTGCGCCTCCTCACAGGTGAAGCAGAGGCTGAGGAGGCTGCGTGTCCCAGGCCCCGGCAGGTGGGAGGCCTGGCCAGTCCGAGTGCAGACAGGGCCTCCCCAGGAGGGGTGATGGCCTGCTGGCTGCTTAGGCTTCGGACTGAGTGACGGGCTTGGGGGGGGGGCGCTGTGCGCTGATCCCCATATCCCGATCCCCATGCTGGGGGAGCCCCAGCACCACGCGGGTCCTTATGACGTGTCAGGTGAGCGTGCTGCACACAGCGTGAAGCCGAGTTACCTACGTGGGTCCTGAGGTGAGGGTTCGCGGCGGGTGGTGGCTGGTCCACTGCAGCGGGCTGGGGGCCCAGGGGTTGTGCCGGAGGCTTTTCCTGGAGGAAGGGCTCTGCCCGCCGGCTTTCCGGCGCTCTGTCCTCTTGCGGTTCAGGGAGCACTGGCTGCTGGTGGCGGGGACTGCCGGAGCGCGCCAGGGGCTGCAGGGGCGGGGCGGGAGGCCTTCGCATCTGGGGAGAAACGGGACCCTTCATTCCCAGGGCTGCTGCCACACCATTCTTGTGGGGGGGAGGGCGCGACAGTTGAGGAAGGCAGAGCGACCGTCTGCCCGGACGGTGGCCCCCAGTCTGTCACACCCCTTACCCGTCTCTCGATGGCTGTGCACCACGGAAGTGGTGGCACGCCGGAGCACCAGTGTGCCTGGGGGGACAGTGGCCGGGTCACTCCAGTGCGGAAGGGCGCATGCACACCGGCCAGGGAAGAGAGGTGCGTGCGGCAGGAAGCACCTGGTGAGACCCGAACCCGGCGCTGGCGTGTGCTCTGCAGCTGCGAAAGCTCATCTGTGTCACCACGACATCAGCACGCGCCTGGCACGGAGGGAAGTGTGCCGGACAACCTCCTCTAATGTGCGCCACTTAAACAGGATCAAGAAACTGAGGCCCAGGGTGGCCAAGGAATTGCCCTGAAATCACACTGCCAGCAACGGGGCCGGATCCGAGCCCCGCTCGGCCGTGGCAGGGTCTGCACTCTGACCCACGGCTCCACCGTGAGGCTCGGGACCTCAGTTTCCTTCCCGGTACTATGGGATGAGCACCACCCGCCCACAGGGGCTCTAAAGATCCATGGCACCGCGTCTCCCAGGAAACAGGCTGGACAAGCCAAGGCTGTCAGGACTGTGCACGCTCGACACTCCCGGGCCACAAGACAACATGGGGAGGGCTGTCATCGGTTCATTATACAAACCAGGAAACCGAGCCGGGGAGACGCAGCGAGATGTTGGGCCTGCGCATTCCCACCGCCTCTACCCCGAGTCTTCCCGTGCGTCCAGCACCTCCCACCTCCCACCTCCCACCATAGGCTGCAGGAGCTCAAGTCACCTATCTTGTTTTGATTTTTTAATTAAAAAAGTTTTTTTTTTTTTTTTAAATTTTAGAAAAGAGCAGGTGCGCGCACATGCACAAGCCGGGGAGGGAGGCAAAGGGAGCGAGGGAATCCCCAGCAGGCGCAGCGACTGGCACGGAGCCGACACGGAGGGCCGGCGGCGTCTCATGAGCGCACCCTGCCGGTGAGCGGACCCCAGGGCGGGGCTGCCCCGCGCACCCACCAGCTCGGCGTCCACCAGGCTGTGCAGCCGCAGCTGCTCGTACACCTGGCCGCGGAAGCGCTCCATCTGCTGCTTCTTCTCCTTGGCGCGGTCGTAGTCCTCCTTCTCCACCGCGCAGCGCTTCTCCACCTCGTAGCGCCCCAGGCGCTCGCCCACCTGAAGCACACGGGGTCCCCCTGAGTCACGCGGGCCTGCAGCCGGCTTGGGGGCAAGGCTCAGGTGACGGGGCACCGCTCGCAGGGGGCAGCGGCCACGCGGGCCTCGGGGTGGGGGCGCTGCTTGTCCCTGCGCCAGCGTCTTAAGAACCTCTGAGGCTCCCTAGCACTTCAGGACGGCCCGTGGCCTCCAGGACCAGGTCTGGAGAGTCCCCCGTGCCTTCACTTTCGCTTTATCTAGGGGCTGGAATGTCCCTAACTTCATTTTGCTTATGTATTTGGACCCACCCTAACGTCCGCGGGCCTCTGTGGTGCCTCGTCGGGGTCACGGAGGGCCCTCTCACAGAACGGAGGGGACCGCTCTCTCCAGGAGCAGTACCTTTTGCAAATCAGCAATAGCTTGTTTTAGCTTCTTGGCATAGTCGTAACGTTCCTTTTGGACAGCTTCGCGTTTTCTTTCATCTAGTTTGCGTATAATCTGGGCAACTTCGGGATCTTGGTACATATCGAAAGCTAAGTCATCTAGTGGAGAAATATAGTCGGATTTCCTGAAGGAAAGAAACAGGTATTTCAGAGCGGACTTGGCAGTGGCAGAGGGAGCCCTGTGGGCCCAGGGCCGGAGGCACATGCACACACGCGGGCTCCCACCACATCTGCTCCTGGAGCGTTCCTGCCTCAGACAGCGGAGGCTCAGAAAACCTGAACGGGCTTCAGGTCACCCAGCTCTCAGCGTGAGCAAGCATTTCTGACTCCACAGCTTATGCTCTTGACCATTAATTAGACTGTACTTTTGGGGCATCTGAGCCCTTACTGTAGTCATTCTTCAACAGATATTTCTAGTGCAGACTCTGTGTCCAGCTCTGTTCCGGGGACTGCGGACATGAATGCATGTGAATCATCTGAAGAATGGGGAAAACCTGTACCACAACAAACAGACTGCCAGTCCCCATCCTTAAGGTGTCTGACCTGGTGGGGCCAGGAGTCCAGGCTGACAGCTCAGAGCCTGGAGCCTGCTTCAGATTCTGTGTCTCCCTCTCTCTCTGACCCTCCCCTGCTCACATTCTGTCTCTCTCTCCTTCAAAAGTAAATAAACATTAAAAAAAAAATTTATATATAAGTACATTTTGATGAAAATATTATTTGTCATAAAAACCTGGTTGTCTGATAGCCTCAAATAGGTCACAGGACAACACTGTCGTTCACAGCCCCCTAGCCCTTCCCCACGCCCTGGAATTCAGCACACCACCAGACCTGGTGGGCGGGGTCAGCTTTAGCAGCTTAGAACAATGTCCGTTAATCTCAATGATGTGCAGGGAGAGAGGACAGCCAGGGGCACCTGGGTGGCTCAGTCAGTTAAGCACCCAACTTTGCCTCATGTCTTGGTCTTATGGTTCATGAATTCAAGCCCTGTGTTGGGTGAACTTAAGCCCCACTTTGAGCTCTGCACAGTACGGAGCCTCTATGGGACACTCTCTCTCTCTTTCTCTCTCTGCTCCTTGCTCACTCTTAACCTCCCTCTCAAAAAAAAAAAAGTCAGTGACGACCAGGCAGTAACATGCTTTGCTACTAGTACAAAATTAACTACTTCCACCTAAACGTATTATATACTCTTCAAAGTTGCTTTGCCCCGAAGTCCTAGAGATGAAAGCAAAGACTTCATCTCACTATGAAAATGCCACAAAGAGAAGCGTGGCACCTGTCCTTTGGGTCTGTGGTCACAATTCCAGGGCGCTGGGCAGCTTCAGGAGCACAGGTCTCCCCATGGCCCACAGCGTCCCTGGTGGTGACCTGGCCACCTTCACATCTGGCGCCGCCGCTCGGCACAGCACACAAGCTTCCCACGGACCCCTCTGCACCTTCAGCAAAGCCCTGAGGGTGAGTCAGGATGGGCACACTGCAGTCTGCCGCTCCAGCTGGCTAACTTGATAAAGAACTGATGTAACAGAGTCCACATAACCCGAAGAACTTCTGTGGGAGACACTAATGCCCCTGGGTGGGTATGGCTGCCCCTGTTCTACACCTGGCGCTTCACTGAGGGCAGAGCCGCGGAGCTGTCCGGGGGGGGGGGGAGCTGACAGACGCGGAGGGGTCGCTGTGTCCGTCCTCACCGAGAATGGTAAGGAGGGCCCCGTTGTCACTCTGTGGGCGCAGGGAGCGTCTGCAGGAGGCCGAGCGGCCTGTGGAGGTGAGGGGTGACTCTCCTCACTAATTTTATACACATGAAGGGACAGTGTCCCTACTCACACCCACCCTGTGACAGCCAGGCGGCGGGCCCGGGAGGCTCCGCAGGAGGCAAGCCAGTCCAGGCTGCCAGCACAGAGTAACTCGTTCCCAAGCCAGACTCCTCTGCCTGTGTACATACGGACAGATTCCCTCTGTGGCTCAGGAGGCATTTGTGAGCCAAGCACACACACTGGTGGACGGTGAGCCTCGCTCCCAGGGGAGCCTCCCCTGGGCCTGCAGCTTGGCCGTCACGGGGTGCGTGTGAGTGGGGAGTGTTTAAACCAGACGTAAGATGAAGGCTGCAGAACTGATAATCCGGATCAACTAATTCCTTTAATTCTTACCTAGGAAGTTGCCTGTGCCAACAAAATATCAAAGGGTGGCTGACAGCTCTTTTACCTGCTTGCATTTTAGGAGCTTTCCAGTAATACCTGAGCACACGAGGAAGGAGGGTGTCTAGAAAGGGCAGTAAATGAAGGTGTGCTAGGAAAACAGTGACCTAAGTCTGTAAGTCAATCCCATCAGGGGTCTAGCTCAGAACTGAACCGGAGAGAATCCTCTGGAGGTGACTCACGCTTTGGTGATTCTGTGGAGCGTCGTAAGAGTTGGTGGCCTTGGGAGGAGGGACTCTTACCCCGTACAAGTTCCTTCCAGGGCTGGGTCCTCGGTGTTGTGACCCAGATAATGATCAATCAGCTTCTCTCTGGAGGTCTTTGGGAGCAAAACATTCTGCTTAGCGCCTCAGAGGAAAACAGGAACAACATGAAACCTTAACTAAGAGGTGACGTGATAGGAAGGTGTCAGTGGGCTTCAAGGGCCCTAGTCTTTTGGAAGGACAGTTCAAATTCTTGAGTAAGAGGAACTGCAACTGCTAAAAATCATCTGCTACTTATTCAACAATTTTATAGAGATTTTCAAGAGGGCACTTTCTGTGGCAAAAGTGATCAATCCCCTCTTGCTAGACATACATTTTCTTCTCCAGGAATGAAACTTCCCAAACTTACAATATTGCTTTCATCACCAAACTCTGCAGGGTCTCCAATGATGTTTACTGCAACCAAAGCAACCTAAGGGAGAGTTAACCAACAGAAATTAAGTATCCGATGCTTGCAACGCCCCCCCCCCATCACAAGCTGCCCACTCACACGTCATTAAGTAGGATGATGGACACCGAAACACCTTAACTATAAAATGTCAAGCTACCATATAGAAGCATCATGAATCGTTTCTACAAATTACGTAAGTTAATATTCTAACGCCAAATTGAGTGGCTATTTTTTTTTTAATGTTTTATTTATTTCTGAGAGAGAGAGAGAGACAGCATGAGCAGGGGAGGGTCAGAGAGAGAGGAAGACCCAGTATCTGAAACAGTCTTCAGGCTCTGAGCTGTCAGCACAGAGCCTGACGCGGGGTTCGAACTCACGAACTGTGAGATCATGAACTGAGCCCGTCAGAGGCTCAACTGACTGAGCCACCCAGGCGCCCCCATGTGGCTGTTTTAAGGTCTAAAGTATATTAAAACAATAAAGGCTAAAAAACCTCCACAGTTTTAATGTAGCCTCGTGTTGAACTGTCCGCTCAGTCAAGTACGGGGGCCCATCTATACGATCTTGGTAAACTAGACAATGAACTGAAAGTCTACATTAACATAGCTCAGTTTGTCTAGGGCAGTGCTTCCCTGAGGGGAGGAGTCCCCTTCCCACATCTGCTGAGAATCACTAGCAGAATGAAGTGAGCTGGTTCATGCACACAAGACAGGGTGGAGGAAGTAATCAATCTTCTAGTTTATGGTCAAGCACAGCTGCAATGGACCAAGTAATGTCTCAGAGCTCGCCTCCCAGTCACTGGCTGAATATAAAACTTTGATTTGGTGGAACATTTCCATTCCTCTTGGAGGGGGCAGGGAGTATTGAAAGTATCTGCACTAATTAAGAGTCTGCCGTGGACAAAACTGATTTCTACTACGTTAATCAGGCCAAAAAACAAAACGAAACTAAAGCAGAGAAAAGAAAAAGAAAAAGAAAGATGGGAAGGGAGAGAGGAAGATGAGAATGAGTATCTACTTGGAGCTTGACTACATGCAACATTTAATCACACCCCCAATTTCTACCAGGGGATTTATCTTGCAAAATCTACTGGGTTTATCTAGAAGAGTGTCATCTAACAGAAACAGTGCAAGTCACATAGGTAATTTTAAATTTTCTTTTCTTTTTTTTTTGAGTTTATTTATTTATTTTGTGTGAGAGAGAGAAAGCACACAAGGGCGAGGCAGAGAGAGAGAATCCCAAGCAGGCTCTTCACTGTAAGTGTGGAGTCCCACACAGGGCTCAATCACACAAACCGTGAGATCATGACCTGAGCCAAAACCAAGAGTCAGATGCTTAACTGACTGAGCCCCCCAGGAGCCCCAGGTTTTCTAATGGACACAGTAAAAAAAATGTAAACAGAAGCTGATGACGTTTTCTTAGCATAGCCATAACACTAAACTTAGCCTAACCATAACAGTATCATTTCACTGCGAAACTGATTCTTTTCCTCACGTGAAGCCTCTGAACTCGAGTGTCCAGTTAACCCATGTGGCCACTTGCACTTGGGCGGCCGGGCCCCAGGGTGTACCATCTGCGGGTAGCAGTGTCCTGATGGGATGGCGTGGCTCTGAAGGATTTACCACCCTTCCACAGAAGTTTCCATCTTAAAGAAAGACTTGAAAGCCTTTGCGAAAGGGTGCGGGCCCACACCACATGGCCAGGAGGCTGGGGGGGCGGGGGGGCGGTCAGGGGGCGGGTCCGCATCTCACCTGATTATATATGTTGTATTTGTTGATGTGGTTTTCGTGAAAAGTCAGCTTGAGAAACTGTCCCACCGCATCCACGTAGACGGACTTCAGCTCCCGGGCTCTGCAGCCTGTCTTCTCGTTGTCACAGAGAGAGACGTAGCTGAAAGAGAGTCACGCCAGAGTCACACTGACAGGGACCGTCCTGACCACTGAACTCCACAGGGTTAGAGAAACGCTAAGTCTAGAGTGGACATGCTAGGAAAAACCCCAAAACTGTACTCTAACCAGTCTTCTCACACCAGGTTCCAGATCTGAAGGCGAAACGAGCACCACGGACGAAGTGACAGCCCTGCTTACGGAGCGCATTGTACGTGGGGCCACTGCTCAGACACGGGGAACCCCAGCACCAAACGCACGCCTGTGACACGGGACCGGCCGCAGGGGGTGATCATCAGTCTGCATCGCGCTGAGGCAGGGAGTCAGGTTCACGGTCCGCCCCCCCCAACCCCCCAAACCTTCCACGGTGTCCTCACCCGAGCCTTCGAAAGCGCTCCGCCTGATAGGGCGCCAAGTACTCGGGCAGGCTCTCGCTGACGTAGAACTCCACTTTGCTGGGGATCATGTACTGGTGGGCGAGCAGCTGCAGCTTCCGTACCCGGCACCTCTCCACCATCTGAAGGACGATCTCTTGTGGAAACTGACAGAATCTGAAAGCAAACGGTCGTCTTTCCCACACGGTTATGGCAGCGGTTTCCAGCCACCTGCGTGGCGCTCCCCACGCGGCCAGGCAGACCGGGTGCTGACGTGAGGGCCCCACGCAGCGCCGCTGCCCCCTCGAGCCTCCAGCTTCACCAGGTGGGGCTGAAGCTCTAGTTCCCACCCGAACTGCCTGAGTCAGACTCTTTGCAGCTAGAAAACGGTCCAAAATGAAGCCTGAAGTTTACCACGGGATCAATACTTCAGTCTAAGAAGCCGTGCTGGCGGGCAGGACACAGGCCAAAGGCTTTTCCACTGGAGCCGAGACACTCTGGGAAAACCACCTGCTTCGCAAATCCTGAGTGAAGAACACTCTGCAGGAATCAACACTGAAACAGCGCTGCGCCTGCCGGTGGTCCACGGGAGACGCCGACGACTCACCACTGCGGAGCCTGTCATTTTGCTCAGTGAGCGCCACAGAGCATTAGAAACCTACGGGGAGCGAGTCCGAGAACCAGTGTCGCACAGACCTCGCGCTGCGGGACCCGATACCGATGAGCAACAGAGCACAGCGTTCAGGCAGTAGGTGCCACAGCCGCTGAGCTGGCCCGCCCTGGACCACCACAGCAGTGGGGCATCGGGGCCCTGGGAGGGGCGCATCCACGGATGGAAGGACTCGGCGGCCTCTGGGTGTGCTCCCCAATCCTGACCCCTGGCCGTGCTCCCGGCCCCTCTCCACCACCTCTCCCAGCAGCCTCCATCTCCACTGAGAAGATGGGAGCCTCAGATGGGGCTGTCCGCACCGCTCCCTGAATGGGGTGGCGCTCCCCGAATGGGGTGGCGTCCTGCTGGTGCCCCGCCCCCCACTCAGCCCCCTGAACTGCGCTAGAGCAGTTCTCCCAGTATCTCCCAGCAGCACACACTCTAGAAGCCCCCATCATCAGGAAGCCCTCCTGTGACCAGGCATCCCTCTCAGCTCCCGCGCCAGTGCCTGGCTGCCAACGTCCACAGGAGCCGTCTGTGGCCACCAGCCCGGCTGTGTCCCGCACGCCCTGCCCAGCCCTCCAGGGCCTGGCCCACACTCCCACAGCTGACTCACCAAGGCCGCCTGCGGCGCGGCCCCTGGCGACCTCCTACCTTAGGGCGCCCTCCCCTGGGCTGGGCTCCAGGCTCCTTGCTCCGGGCGCTCACCATGGGGGCCTATCTGACCAGTCAGAGACCTCCTGCTTGTTGAGGAGCCCCAACTCTGCGTCCCCCAGCCCAAGCCTACGACCCGGCTGTGACCTGGTGTCCACCTGACACCTGACAGGCGTCATTAGATGTGACAGACAAAAGCTCCTGACCCCCTGCCGCCTCCCCATCCCACGCAGCCAGTCTCCTAGGCCCCCTGCTTTGCCAGCTGGGGCCGCCCTCCTCCCCCCACTGCTGCACAGAGTGCCCGCCTCGCAGCAGCGCGACAGAAAAGAGGAAGGAAGACCACACCAGGCCAAGCGCAGGAGAGTCTGCTCGGCCTCTACTCCAGTCTGAGGGATGGGCAGGGGTGGTGGGGGCGGGTGAGCACAGACAGGATGGACTCTGGCCCCGCAGGCACAGTCCCCAGGGATCTGCCAGCACCGAGCTTGCCAAGATGGAAAGCTCGTGAGAGACGGGTGCATCTGGGGCAGGAGGGCCGCTAGCAAACCGAGCAGCTTGCGACTCGAGCCTCCTCAGCCCTTCACGGCGCGGCTTTCAACACTGGACACAGCTACAGTTTTCAACCGTAAGCACGTATATAACAGCCAGCGGAGAGGTCATTCGGGACATAAGGACACTCTGAAAAATCCTATATTAGAAAGAAAAAAAAAATCCTCCAAAATTATTTAAAGAAAAATGAGAAACCGAACAAAAATGAGAAGTTCTACACTTTTTAAAATCCTTCAAAAACCGGGCCCATGACCCAGTTATTCAAATGTAGCTTCTGTTTCGTGCATGCATCAAAGCTGCCCCTGAAGGACGCTGAAGAGGTGACCAACCTGACTGAAGGGCGAGATGAGAAGCGTCACCACTGGGGGGGGGGGGCGCACGGGGGAGCCAGCCCTGCAGGCAGGAGGCCTGTCGGGCGCTTGGGCTCTGGGACAGCTATGTTCCACCTGTAGTAGACACTGACGCTCTCTGGGGAAAAGGCTTAGTTTCAGAAAAACACTAACTCGTACTCTGTCACTCAGGCACTGGATGGTTTAAAAGGTGTACGAATGTTCGAGACGATCGTTTGCAAGGGACGTTCTTGGTTGAAGTTGGGGGCTAACAAAGCCCTAACCACAGGCACTCAGCGGTGACAGCAGGGGACCTGCAGACACACAGCTCGGCACAGGGCACCGGGCGCGGAGAGGGCGCGAGGCCCGCGGACAGTCAGGTGAGACAGTTACAGCCACGGCGGTCAGGTTGCCCTCTCCCCCCACCTGTACGTTTCTGAAGCCAACGGCACTGAATGCTTTGAGGGGAAAAGGTCCAATAGATTTTCTTTACAAACAGAAAGAGGAGACTGTCCACCATGTCACCACGCGGACGGCCCCGCGGCATGGACTTGGCCGTGTGGTTCTGAGGCCCAGGTTGGAATAGAGCAGAAGCGCAGCAGGAAGGGAGCCCGCCGCCCACCCGTGGTCCCCGGCCCGGCCCACCTGGGTGACCTCCACCCGCTGACGGTGGGTGCGTGGACCATGAGTTCCCGGGCACTGAAGCCGTTCTCGTGTCCAGAGGAGCTGACGACGACGAAGCCAATCTTGTGCGGCATCCTGGGCGCCGGGCTGCTTGTAAGGGCGGAAAGACTTCTTTAAGAGACAGGACTTGGCGCCATTTCAGAACATGGGAAGAGTCTGTTCGTGCCTTGCTAACAGGCAGCATAATTCACAGCACAGGCAGGGTCTTCCCGTCACTTAGAAAGACTCTAGTGTTTTGTTAAGCGTTTTTCATATGACTCTCTAATTCTACTTAAGGTATCATCTACCTTTACTTTTTCTAAATATATGTTCTCAAAACGTGATCGTGTTGTGGGCTAAACTGTGTCCCCCCCCAAAGACACGTTGAGGTCCTAATTCCCGTGCCTGCGAGTATGACTTTTCTTGGGAATAGGGTCTCTGCAGATGTAACGAGGTTCAGATGCGGCCGTGCTGGAGCAGGGCGGCCCCGACACGGCAGCAGCGGCGTCCCTCCGGGACAGAAGCTGGGACAGGCAGGGGTGGCCCTTCCCTGGAGCCTTCGGAAGGAGCGCGGCCCCGCCGGCAGCTGGATTCCGAGCCCCTAGCCACCAGAGTCTTGTTGTTCTAAGCCATCTGATTTGTGGCACTTTGTTATGGCAAAAACACAGAGTTTTGCTAAGATACAAATACCAAGTTTTTCTATCTGAGTTAAGAAAGTGGGGGCGCCTGGGGGGCTCAGTCGGTTAAGCGCCTGACTTTGGCTCAGGTCATGATCTCACAGTTTGTGGGTTTGAGCCCCGTGTCAGGCTCTGTGTTGATGGCTCAGAGCCTGGAGCTGCTTCGGAGTCTGTGTCTCCCTCTCTCTCTGCCCCTCCCCTGCTCATGCTCTGTTTCTTTCTGTCTCAATGATAAATAAACATAAAAGAATTAAAAAACAGAGGGAAAGCGATATAACCAGTGTGTTATACAAAAGTAGCAGCATGGTGACTGCGGAGAGCGGGTACACAGCCGCAGAAGGGAGGGCAGGGCTCCAGGGAGACGGGCCGGATGCAGAAATGGCACCCGGGGGCTGCCCGAGTGACTGACTCATAGCAGATATTTAAATATTGGTGGGATGAATGTTTTATGCCACTTTGTGGCGAACTGCTCACAGCTGAATATCATCTTGAGGGTGGACGTTGCGACGTCTGGTTTTGCCTGCCCAGCAGCCCTCCTGTCCCCTGTGAAAGCAGCACCTGGCTGCAGTTTCCCCCACTCGCCCCATCCCTCCCCTGCAGCTAGCTCAGAGATGGGAACAGGAGAACAGGACCCAACCTGGACCAGGGAGGCTCTACCCCAGAACTCTGGGAATGATAAGGCTTCTTCTTGCTGGGGCTATGGCCGCAGAATATTTCTGGGGGGGCTACTGGAGGCCTCTGGTGGGGAGGTCCTGCCAGGGAGTGGGCGGACTTGGGGCAACAGCCACCTTGGGAACCCTGAGGTTCAACCACATTTAAAGCCCAAACTACTCACAAACTTCCAGTTATTTTCGAATCACTGAGCCAATCAAATTCCTCTCCAGTAAGCCAATCTGAACTACGTTTAATTATCTGCAACAAGAAGTACTCACTAAAGAGTCTTCCCTAAAATAGAAAATAAAGAATTCTCCAGAAAGTTCTCTGGGATAGAACATACTGTCAGTTGAAATTCTGAATGGGAGGTAACATATAGACACATAAATAATTAATATGTGCTGGATGCATGATCTAGATCTTTCTTTTACTTTCATTCCGAACCTGAAAAGGCCCACATACATAAGCTACTGGCTGGTACTTGCTAACATTTCCTGGGCTGTGGGAACAGAAGATTCCAAATAGAAAAATAACCCAGCACTGGGGAGCCTGTTTCTGATGCAAGCTCGCTGCAGGTGTCACAGCACCGGAGGAGGGCTGAGGGCAAGTCACCCAGAAGGCAACACAGGACAGTGATTATATGTGGGGCGTGCCTGAGGGGCGTGCCTGAAGGGAGCCCCACCTCCAGCCCCACCAGGGATGGGATTTGTCTTCCACACCCGCAGCTCTGCCCTGCCCTGCACTGGGCTCTCAGCCTGCACCCATACCCCACTCCACCCCTGCACTGGGGCTCTTAGCCTGCACCCATGCCTCAATCCTCCCCTGCGCTGGGGCTCTCAGCCTGCACCTGTGCCCCACCCCTCCCCTGAGCTGGGGCTCTCAGCCTGCACCCGTGCCCCACTCCACCCCTGTGCCGGGGCTCTCAGCCTGCACCCATGCCCCACTCCACCCCTGCGCTGGGGCTCTCAGCCTGCACCCGTGCCCCACTCCACCCCTGCGCTGGGGCTCTCAGCCTGCACCCGTGCCCCACTCCACCCCTGCGCAGGGGCTCTCAGCCTGCACCCATGCCCCACACCACCCCTGCGCTGGGGCTCTCAGCCTGCACCCGTGCCCCACCCCTCCCCTGCACTGGGCTCTCAGCCTGTACCCATGCCCCACCTCACCCCTGCGCTGGGGCTCTCAGCCTGCACCCGTGCCCCACTCCACCCCTGCGCTGGGGCTCTCAGCCTGCACCCGTGCCCCATCTTGCCTTCAGATGGCTGAGTATGACTGACTCCCCTCTTCTCCTTCCCACAGCCTTTTCTAGAGGAGAACTGTGGCCCGTGGCCAGGAGCACTCCTCTC
Source organism: Hyaena hyaena (assembly GCF_003009895.1). NCBI lineage: Eukaryota > Metazoa > Chordata > Mammalia > Carnivora > Hyaenidae > Hyaena > Hyaena hyaena. Next base: position 85,633 of record NW_024081367.1, read on the forward strand.
TCCCCCAACTATCCTGTGCTCCTCCTCACACCCAGCTGGGGTCCTCAGTAACTGTGTCTTCACTCAAGAGTTCCCGATGTACTCCCTATCCTGGCCTGAAAGGTCACCTGTGTCCTGACCCAGTCTGCTGTCTGAATCCCCACTTCTTGTCATGAATTCTGAAGTCCAGTTAAACGGAACTAAAGCTCTGTTTTCTCTGCTCTGAATTCCTCAAATCCCTCTAACATCTTTTTTAAAAAAACTTTTTTATGTTTATTTTTGACAGAGAGACAGAGACTGTGCGCGTGCAGGTGTGAGTTGGCGGGGGGGGGGAGGGAGGGGGAGAGAGGGAGAGAGGGGGGGAGAGAGAGAGAGAGAAACAGAGGATCCGAAGCAGGCTTCTCGCTGTCAGCACAGAGCCCGACACGGGGCTTAACCCACAAGCCATGAGATCATGACCTGAACCAAAGTCAAACACTTAACTGCCTGAGCCCTCCAGGCGCCCCTAAATCCCTCAATCATCTTTAAGGGCAGGGCCCGCTACTTCCTGTTCCACTGCGGAATTAGTAGGTATCTCCGAAGTATCTTCAACTGAATGTGATTACGTGGACACCACCCTTCAAGCACTGTGCCAAGGACTGTTGTCAGCCCTAGACACACTTACACCTTCCTGACACTCTGACACAGGTTTGTGGTCACACCAGCTTCAGAGATTACGAAACCGAGATTCAGGGAGGCTCTTGCTCGAAGCTGCACGGCTCATAAGCCAGTGTAGGCAGAACCTGTGTTTAGCTGGTCGGGTTCTGGAGTCTCTGATCTGGACCAGTCCTCTCTGCTAAGGTGCTAAGACTTAAAGGCAAGACTTCTGAAGTCCTAATGAGGGGTGTGTCCGTATCCTACGCTCCCTCAATGGCCGCAGAGTACGGGCATTCAGGAACCAGGCAGGAGAAGTGCCCGACCACTGTGAAGACAACATTACCCTGCTATTTGAAAAGGATTCCTTTCTGTCCACCTTCTTCCACAGCCCTTCCGCCCTGCACCCTGGGGTCCCCTCTGTGGGAACCTTCAAGTGTTACATGACACCTGGTGTTCTTACAGAACGCTACTATTAGACCCTACAACATCACGCTGATATTTCGGGGAAAATCAAAGCTCTGCGGAATACTGGCTGCTCGCCTGCGCGACCCCAGGCAGCAACGGCTCCCCACCTCGGCCTCGCTGCGCACTAGCGGCTGCGAGCTGGAAGCTAGCTCAGGGGCAGCCTCGCCAAATCTATCAAAATGCAACTTTTCAGCACTTGTCAGGATCACTGACATCCATCAATGAAACCGAAACAGTTCTACGAGATTGGGAGAGAAATCTTGTTTCCACTTTTCTTTTTATGGAAACCTAACTGTTACGCGAGTAAAGAATGGTTGGTCAAGTAATCTTACGGGCTGCTCCCCGCAGAGCACACCCGAACCTGGCGGGGTGGCGGGGTGGCGGGGTGGGGGTGGGGAGCGGCACTGAACCCGCAGGACCGCACAGCCGCCTTCCTCACTCACTCGGGTCACCGTCAGTCGTGCGCCCCGAACAGGGAGGTCGGGACGTGCAGGCCGGACCCCGGGCTGTGGCGGGCGGACTGCGGGCAGCTCCCACCCCGGCCGGGGCACCCCGCTCCGTACGCAATCCGGGACCCCCGGACCCTGCCCCCCAGCCCCTCGGCCCCCGCCCTCCGGCCGCGCCCACACCGCCCGGCGTCATCCGGACTCGGGGTACCTGTCAGGACGCAAGGCCCGCCCGGACCTCGGCGCCCGCACGGCCCCGAGGGCCCTCCGCCGCCCCTCAGCAGCGCCTTCCGGAGCTCAGGCGGCACCTCCTCCACCGCCCCGGGCCGGCCCGCACCTCCGAGCCGTAGCGGCGGTGGCCGCCGAGGAGCAGCCCCGGCCGCCTGCGCCCAGCGCCAGGCCCGCGGCCACCGCTCTCATGACAACCAGACAGGCCGGGCTGGGCCGCGCCTGCGCACAAGGCGGGTCTCCCCACGTCCGCTTCCCCGGGCCTTCTGGGTAATGGAGTCTCGGGGAGGACTGCGCCTGCGCACAGGCAGGGTGCCCCCGCCGCTTCCCCGGGCCTTCTGGGTAATGGAGTTTCCGGGAGACCGCGCGCGGCCTGGATCTCGGTCGCAGAGCCCACCCAGCTCCGCACCCCCGCCGCTCAGCTGATCTCTGTGTCCTGGGCGAGCACCAGCCTGAGCGGCCGGCCAAGCAGGTGCCGTCGGCGGGGCCGGAGGTCCTGAGGATGCTTACTATGTTCCAGAAGCCCAAGACGTTCAAGCTGCGGGCTCTGCACGGGACGAAGAAGTTTGGGGTGGCGGGGAGGACCTACCAGGAGGTGCTGCGGAAGGGGTGCTGCCACTTCCAGGTGCCTGGGAACGGGGTTCGCGGGCCGCCACTCGCAGGTGCCCGGGTCCGGGGTCCTTCTCTTCCTGTAGTCGCTCAGCCCCATTCGGCGGGAGTTTGTGGAGGGTTCTGGGGCAACACCTCCCTCTTCTGACCATGAAGATCATGGCAGCTCCGGCCCGAGGTTCTGGGACCCCGGTTCTGGGGCCCATCTGCTAACTTGCTGTGTGCTCCAGGGCACAGTCACTATGCCTCTCTGAGCCTCAGTTTCCTCTTCTGTAAAACGCAGGAGCTGCGTTCGCAGGCCCGTTAAAGGCCCTTCCAGTACTGCTGCTCCAGGGACTACAGTCCTCATTCTTACTGGATTCTCACTGTGTTTGTTTTCCTGACTGGCCTTGGAGCCGCGCTGGTTGCGGTGTGTGTTGGTTGCGGTGTGTGTGCGTGTGGGGTGCCGGGCGTGAGGAGTTGCCATGAACTCCCTTAAAGCTGACGAGTGTGGAGCAACAGTGTTAGCAAACTGACAGTGCGGGTGCCGGTCCCACGTCGTCAGACAGAGGCAATGAGTCTTTGTCAGTAAGATGTTCTCCTTACTTACTCATCGCCCAGGAAGACGGAGGGTGCTGAGTGCCCGTGTGCTGACACCAGTCGGGTGATGTGTCCTCATGGGTGGGGGTGTGTTTAGGGGCATCGTTTTCTGAAACGGGCTTGGATGTTAAGTGCCCTTAGGAGCTCGTTTTGAAAGGATCTGGGTGGTGAATCCTGCAGAGTCGTCACCACCATGTATATATTTTTACGTGACTTGTCATATTTTAGAACGACCCGTAGCCCCGGCATGATGCTTTATTTATTAAAAAAACTTTTTAATGTTTTATTTATTTCTGAGAGACAGACACAGCGTGAGCAGGGGAGGGTCAGAGAGAGAGGGAGACACAGACTCTGAAGCAGGCTCCAGGCTCTGAGCTGTCAGCACAGAGCCCGACGTGGGGCTCGAACCCACGAACCGCAAGATCATGACCGGAGCCGAAGTTGTACGCTTAACCGACTGAGCCACCCAGGCACCCCCCAGCTGTGATGCTTTAAAACAGTGTTTTCTGGTTGCTTGTGAGGACGCCAGGTGGAAGGGCCACCTGAGACCCGAGACTTTAGCCTCCTGCCCTGCCCTCCCCCTCCGCAGCTCCCCATTGCCGGCTCCCGCCTGTGCCTCTACGAAGATGGCACTGAGCTGACTGCAGACTACTTCTTGAGTGTCCCTGACAACTCGGAGCTCATGCTTCTCACCTTGGGCCAGACCTGGCAAGGCTGTAAGTGGCAGGGACGTGGGAGAGTGGCGGGGAAGCTGGCCTGGCTTTGGGGGTGCCAAGGGCCTTCCCTGGACGCCAGCCTGGGAAGGGGAGGGTCTTCTCGCTCTGAGCTCCCAAGGGGGGAGCCCTGAGTCGGGAGCCCGGTCGTCCAGTTGGGTGCTGTAGGTTTCTTCTTTTCTGAGTCATGTAGATTTTGTTTATGTTCATTGGAAATGTCCTAGTAACTCCGGAGGGCAGCGGGGAGGGGCCTGGGGGTTGTGCCTGCACAGGTTTGTGGGTAAGGCAGAGCCAGAGCCACACGCCATTCCCTGCCGTCAGACCGTGCGTGCTCCGAGGGGAGGGGTGGTGGCCCAGGATGTGCTTCTTCTGCTCTGTCGGTGCTGGCATGTCGGGGGCCTCATCAGAGCAGTTGCTCCCGGGGGTGATTCTTTAGGGACGTCAGGATTTAAGAACCAGCTCGATGACAAGCGGCACGTTGGAGCCGTAGGCTGGTGGCAGAGCGTGTGTGCGCTCCTGGGTCTTGTGAAAAGTGGCTTACATTTCAGAGATGCTGCTGGCGTTCCGGGAAGGAAGTGGGAGCCGTGAGGACGGAGATATCGGCCTCTTCGACCCAAGGGACAGACGGGGCCTAAAGTAGCCTCAGTGTGGCTTTGCCCTGCGGTTGGGACTCCGGTGTGAGCAGTCTTGTCTTGTGTCTCCTCCGAGGTCGCCCTTTCTCTGTGGAGCCTTGTCCTTCTAGAGGAGGCAGACAGACAGCAGAGTCACCGTGATGGCTCCTGGGATGGCCCCTTGCAGGAGGCGGTGACTGAACAGGACAGGGCTGAGGATCTGCTGGCTGTCCCTTTTCTTTCCCGTTTCCTGGTATAGTTGGGAGCAGAGCAGGTTGGGTTGCTGTCCTGGCCGCTCCCACCTGCCCCCCGCCTTGTCTCCCTCCGTCCCTCCCCTCTGTCTCTCTCCTTCCCTTCCTCCTCTCTGTCTCCCCCCTCCCTCTTTCTGTCTGTGTATCTCTTTCTGGCACTTTAGTCCCCTCTCCGCCGAGACCACTAGTCCTTCTTCTTGGTGAACTTCTTTAAAAAAAAAAAAAAAGAAGTTTAAATTGTTTATTTTGAAGTAGTGATCTGTGTTGTGTCACCACGTGGGTTTATGTATTTGCCGCTGCAGGCGAGATTCAGAACCGCCCCGTCCGCCGCCGCAAAGTCCTCCCACGTGCTGGCCCTTCCTAATCATGCCCACCCTTCCCACCCCCGCCACCCCTGGTCCTTGGCAACCACTGATGTGTTCTTCATCTCTGTAATGTTAATCATTTCGAGAACATTAGGGAAATGGATCACACAGTGCATGATCTTTTGAGATGGGCTTTTCTCACTCAGCAGCAAGCCCCTGAGATCCATCCAAGTGGGTGTGGACCGGGAGCCTGTCCCTTTTTATCACTGCGAGGCATCCTGTGATGTGGCTGGGTCACAGTTCCGTTATCCACTCCTCTATGAGAGGTGTTTTGGTCATTCCCAGTTTGGAGCTATTACGTATAAAGCCCACGTGGCCAGCTGTGTACAGGTTTTTGTGTGGACGTAAGTTTGCATTTCTTTGGGACAAATGTCTAGGAGTACAGTTGCTGGGCCAGATGATGAGTGTATGTTTAGTTTTTAAAGACAAGGCTGTCCAGTCTTGTCATCTATTTAACATTGTGCAGAGCAGTTGGTCAAGAAAAATACAGGCATCCAGGGGCGCCCGGGTGGCTTAGTCGGTTAAGCGTCCGACTTTCGCTTAGGTCATGATCTCATGGTTCGTGGGTTCGAGCCCCGCGTCGGGCTCTGTGCTGACTGCCAGCTCAGAGCCTGGAGCCTGTTTCAGAGTCTGTATCTCCATCTTTCTCTGACCCTCCTCTGTTCACCCTGTCTCTCTCTCTCTCTCTCCTAGAAATAAATAAAAATATTTAAAAAAAAAAGAAAAATACAGGCATCCAGATTGGAAAAGAAAAAGTAGAGCTACCATTATCAGCAGATGCTGTCATCTTGTGTGTAGAACGTTCTAAGGAATCCAGTAAAAAACTATTAGGACCAGGGGCACCTGGGTGGCTAAGTCAGTTAAGCGTCCGACTTCAGCTCAGGTCATGATCTTGTGGTTTGTGGGTTTGGGCCCCGCATCGGGTTCTGTGCTGACAGCTCAGAGCCTGGAGCCTGTTTCAGATTCTGTGTCTCCCTTGCTCTCTGTCCCTCCCCCACTCATGCTCTGTCTCTGTCTCAGAAATAAATAAACTATAAAAAAACAAACAAACTATTAGGACTCATAAAGGAGTTCAGCAAGGTTGCAGGATACAGGGTCAATACCCAAAACCTACTTTGTTTCCATATGCTTGGAATGAATAACAAAAATGAAATTAAGGGAACAATCATATTTATAGTGGCATCAAAAAGAATAAAATTCTCAGGAATAAACATAACAAAAGAAGTGCAAACTTTATGCTCTGAAAACTGTAAGACATTGTTCAAAGAAATGAAGGACTTAAATACATTGGAAAACATACCGTTTGTGGGTCAGAAGGTTTATCATTGTCAGGATGTCAGCACTCCTCAAACTGATCTACAGATCAACCCAGTCCCTATCAGAATTCCAGCTGGTTCCTTTGCAGAAATTGACAGGCTGATTCTAATCCATAATTCTTATATAATTTCAAGGGACCCGGAACAGCCCAAGTGACCTTGAAAAAGAACACAGGAGGAGCACTCACTTCCTGATTTCAAAAGTTATTACAAAGCAGTGGTACTCAAGACATTAGGGATGGACATACAGGTCAGTAGACTGGAAGAAAGTCCAGAAAAGTCCAGAAAGGTGTCTGTGATCACAGGGTGCCAAGGCCATTCAATGGGGGAAAGAATAATCTCTTTAATAAGCAGTGCTGGGACAACTGGACTTCCACATGCCAGAGAATGGGTCACACCTTCACCTCGCGCCATATGCAAAAATCAACCAAAGTGGGTACATTACTGAGTGTAAGAGCCAAAAATATAAAATCCTTAGAAGAAAACACAGGGATAAATCTTCATGACCTTGAATTTGACCAAGAATTCTGAGGACACCAAAAACATGAACGATTAAAGGAAAACGTAGATACATTTGGCTTCAGAATGTGCTTGTGACACCATCAAGGAGCTGAAAAGACAACCCACAGGATGGGAGAAGAAATTGGCAAGTCATGTATCCGGTAAGGGACTTGTATCTGGAATAAACAAAGAGCTCTTACAACCCAACAGTGAAAGTCAACCCAACTTAAAAATGGGCAAATGTTCTGAATAGACACTCCTCCAGGGAAGATCTTTAAATGGCAAATAAGCACATGAAAAGATGCTCGATACTGTTAGGCATCAGGGAAATGCCAACCACATGAGCAGTGCAGTGCCATCTTGCAGCCGCTGGGCCAGTGTCCAATGCTGGTGAAGGTGTGAGGGAGCCGGAGACCATGCACGCTGCTGAGCGGGGTGGGCCAGGGCCCCCTCCAGTGACTCAACAGAGTGCTCACATGACCCAGCAGCCCTGTTTCTCGCTCTATGCACACCCGAGAAGAGTGAAAGAGCATGTCCACAGTCTCTCACGTGATTATTATTATTAAAAAAAATTTTTTTTTAATGTTTTATTTTTAAGAGAGAGAGAGCATGAGCAGGGGAGGGACAGAAAGAGAGGGAGCTTAACCCTTAACGCTTAACCAACTGAGCCTCCCAGGTACCCCTCCCATGTGATTATTATGGAAGCTTTACTCATAATGGCCAAGAGGTGGAGAGACAGATGACGCCCACTGACGGACAAATGGGTAAACGAAGTGTGGTGCATTCATGCAGTGGAATGTGTACTGACCTTGGATGGGAATGGGGCACGGATGCCCACTACTGCGTGGATGACCCCTGCAAGCTTCACGTGAAGGGAAAGGAGGCGGTCATGGAAGGCCACGCATCCTGCGATTTTGTTCGTATTGAAGTGTCCAGAGCAGAGAAGTCCACAGGGACAGAAGGGGACTAGAGGTTGTTTCCGGCTGAGGGAGGAGATCCCAGCTGAAGCGTACGGGTTCATTTCAGAGGTGATGAAAATGCCCTGAGTTGGATGTGCAGGCGATGGCACAGCTCTGTGAATAGACTAAGAAACATGCACTTGTACATTTCAAGTGTGTGAATTGCAAGGGTTTTGGATCGCATCACAATAAAGTTTTTTTTTAAATTTATTTATTTTGAGAGAGAGAGAGAAAGCACAAGGAGGGGAGGCAGAGAGCAAGGGGAGAGAGAATCCCAAGCAGGCTCCACACGGCCGGTGCAGAGCCCGACGTGGGGCTTGAACCCAGGAACTGTGAGATCATGACCTGAGCTGAAACGAAGAGTCGGAAGCTTAACCGACTGAACCTCCCAGTGCCCCACGTTGTTGTTGTTTTTAAAGAAACGGGCAGTTTTCCAGAGCAGGAGCACCTGCCCCGCGGCCACAGCTGCCTCCCCTGCCTCTGGTTGCGTCGGTCTGTGTCAGCCATTCTGATGGCGCGCGGGGTGTACCCACGTGGACGGCTTTGCGTTCCCATCAGTCAGTGCCCTTCCCACCTCTCCCTGGGCTGGTGCCCGGCCATCCGTCCCACCCGGAAGGTGCGTCTTCATCCGTTTCTATTTTGTCCATTTTCTAATTGGAGTTTGGACGGTTGAGTTCCGGGTCTCTCTCATCATATGTCCTGGATGCGAGTCTTGGCAGGTGCGTGGCTTCCAGGGATTTCCTCCTGCTCCTCAGCTGGTTTTTGCATCCCCAGAACAGGCTCCTTCACGGAGCAAGGTTTTCCATTTCGATGAAACCCACGTTGCCCGTGCCTTCCTTCTGTGCTCATACTCTCCACGTGAAGTCTGGAAACTTCTCACCAAGCCCTGGGCCCAGAAGAGTTTCTTTGCCGGCTTTCCCATCAGCGGATATGATCATGTGACTACCTTTAGCCTGTTAAGGGCAGATTATACGGATCGATTTTCAAGCATTGAACAGCCTCTCTTCCCCAGAGCGACCCGCCGGGCCGTGGGGGCACCACTTCTGTTGGCCGAGGTGTCACGAAGGGTCCCGTAGACCATGGCCCCACTGGGTACTGAGCGCTTGCTGGGCCGCAGTCGGGCATGGCTCCAGGAGGCAGGTCTGGAAGGAGGCCCACAGACGTGGGAGGTCTCACCGGGAAGAGAAGGGCAGTGACTCACTGGGTGCCGTCCCCTCTGCATCCGACCCCGTGCCACGCTGAGGGGTGGGCGCCCAGGCCAAGGGCTAGCTGGCATCTGGGCAAACACAGGGGCCCCGGACGCCCTTGAGGTCCGGCAGGTCCAGAAGCGTGGCGGTGCTGGGTGTGTGGAGAGCTGCTCAAAGGACTGCTGGTTTTTCTCTGTCCCCCCTTCTGGTGGCAGATGTGAGTGACATTGGTCGCTTCCTCCACGCATTCCACAAGCCACAGGCGGGGCTCATCCAGGCTGCCCGGCAGCTGCTCTCCGGCGAGCAGGCCCCACTGCGGCAGAAGCTGCTGGCCGACCTCCTGCACACGGTCAGCGAGAACACCGAGGCCGAGACCAGGGCCGAGGACCCGCCGTGGTTCGAAGGTACTGCGGGGCCGGAGCGGGAGGGCTTGTCGGGAGCCGGCTGTGCTGGGGAGGCCAGGGCCCACTGCCGTTCCCGGGCGCCGGGCCTGCCTGGCCTCTTTGCACCAGCGGCCCCGGGACCGGCCCCCTTATTTATCTGTCAGCTGTGGGAAAGCATATGTGATGTAACGTGTTCCACTTAAATCTTTCTAAGTGTACAGTTGATAGGGTTGAGCACGTTCCCCGTGGTGTGCAGCCTGCACCAACATCCGACTCCAGAACTTTCTCATGCTCCTCAGTGGAACCTGTCCCCACATCCCTTCCCAGCCCCCAGCGCCCACTCTTCCCCTCTGCCTGGATCTGACTCCCCTAGGGGCTGCCCAGGGGTCACTCAGGACCTGGCTTCCTGGCCTGCTTCACTGGGCACCGTGCCCTCGGGTGCACGCGTGCTGCCTGTGTGGCGGGATCTCCCTTCTTCAGGCTGGGTCTCATCCGTGGTGTGGCTGGAGCGCATTGTGCTTGCCCATCATCCGGTCATGGACACTTGGGTGCATCCACCTCGGGGCCCCGCCTTCAAAGCTGTCAGAACCACCCTTGGACTGCAGGAGGGGGCTCGGGTGCCCAGAGCCGAAGCCCCTCTGTGTGTCTAGATGCCCACCAGGCAGTTGGGCCAGAGAACCATCCCCAGGCAGAGGACCAGAGCCCCAGAGCAGGACACCATCAGCACGTTTCCGGGATGGGGCGGGTGGTGCTCGCAGCCTGCGACCTGAGAGAGGACGACCGGGGTCCAGGGGTCTTGTCTTCTCTTGCTCACGGCAGGTCTGGAGTCTCGATTCAAGAGTAAGTCCAGCTACCTGAGGTACAGCTGCGAGAGCCGGATCCGGAGCTACCTGAGAGAGGTGGGTGCGCCTCTGCAGATGGACGGCCTGGCCGGGGCCGCCTCACGGTGTCCCTGGGGTGCAGCTGGCAGCCGGCTCCCCAACTCCGCATGGTGCTGGCATCTGCCCCGAGCTGACGCCCTGTGGGACTGTCGAGGCCCCACCCGGGCCCTTGGCCCCCTTTCGTTTTGTACTGAAGCCTCACGTGGGTTCTGAACAGAACCGACCTGTGAGTGTCGTCACCCATCAGGTGGTTGGATTTTGACGTGAACTTGTCTTCATCCAGCACTGGCTGTGACAGACACCCAGGTCCCCCCGAGGACACTCCTTTCTCTCTGCGTGGCCCTGGGTCGAGGTCTGACCTCCGAGAACTGGGAAGGGCCAAGTTGTGTCTGCTTTTGGAGCTGCTCTGAGCAGTTGTGGGTCTGAGCTCTGACTCCATGGGCCCAGGAAGGAGACGACATCCTTCCTCCCCTGAGAGACTGAGAAGTGAACACCGATGTAGATTTAAAGCTCCGGTGCTCCCACGGGACATGGCGCTCCGTCCCCAGAGAAATCCGTGCCCGATGTGGCCTCTGTCCTGCTGCCCTTTCAGTGAAGATGGAGGGCGGAGCTGCAGCGGTGTCCGGTCCTGCTCGGAGGATAATTTGGTCCCGTGGCACTCGCCTTTTGCCGCGAGGGTGGGGTCTGTGCAGCTGCCGTCCGACCTTGTATGTTGGGACAGAGGTGGGGTGCGTTCCCCAGGCGCTGACCTCCGTAAAGATCAAAACACGCTCCTCAGAGAAGACGAGAGTCCAGGCCAAGGCCTGGCGTGCAGGGGTGAGGTTGGGCGTTCCCAGAGGGCTGTGGAGGGGTGGCGCCCCTGCCTGCGTGCTGGAAGGCGGCCCCGAGGCCGTCTTGCCTCCTAACTTTGCAGATTTCTGCCCTGCCCCCTCCACCTCCACGCCTGCCCGTGGTTCTAGGACTACAGATCGCAGGGCCTGTGGCGCGGGACCGGCTATGGCCACGCAGACCCCGCTGGGCCCTCTGTGCTCAGTTAACGTGTCTGCTGTCCTGTCACTCGCACTTGACTAGGAGTCCCGCGGGGAGGGGTGGGGGTCTTTCTCTGCCCCCCCCCCCGGGTGCTCAGCATCTCGCTGCACGGCTGTGATCTCCCTCCAGCTTGAGTGGGCGGCGGGGGCGGCAGGTGGGTGACATTCCCCACCTGCCCACCTCCTCTCGAGTTTCTTCCCCTGTGGCGGCAGCGAGTGCCAGGGAGACGGGTCCAGGACTCCCGGAGCTTGAGTTTGTTGGGTGGCCGACTGACCCCAGCTGCACCTCACGGGTCCCCCGCCAGGACCGTGGGAGCTCAGCCGCGCTGGGACCCCAGGTGGCAGGGCCCCCGAGGGCCGTGGCGTCGAGTGGACTGGGAGCCCCCCGACCGCGCCAGCCTTCAGCGATGGCTCTTGGTCTCTTCCAGGTGAGCTCTTACGTCTGCACAGTGGGCACGGAGGCTCAGGAGGAGTTCGTGCGGATAGTTGGCATCATGTGCCGGAAGCTCAAGGCGGAGCAGTACCACAGCAGCTACTTCGACCGCGGAGCCGAGGCGGGCAGCCGGCTGTGCACACCCGAAGGCTGGTTCTCCTGCCAGGTGAGCCGGGGGCCGGGGCGGGGGCGCCCCCCAAGTCGGCTCAGCCCGCGGGTCTCCGGCTTCAGTGGCACCGGAACCCCTGGACGGTGCCGGAAAAGACCTCCCGCCTCCCGGCCCCCAGCTGCTGTCACGGGCTTTCTGACCGCTTCCCAGGGACGCTGATGCCGCGGCTGGGCCCTCCTTCCAGAACCGCTGGGTGGCAGGGAGTACGCAGGGCGCCTTGGGAGGAGGGTGGAGGGCGGAGGAGAGGGCGGTTTCAGAGCCTCTGAAAACGTGGTGTGTCCCTGGGAAGCCATCTAGATGGCAGCTCAGGTTTCAGGATTTGTGGCCAGATGTGACCTTTCGGGCATTAGTTTGGCCTGACTCCCTGGTGTGGTGGCCGCAGCTGGGAGCAGCGTCCTGGGCCTCCTCCTGGACACTCGGATGAATGACGGAAACACCACTTCCCAGCAAGTGCTACCATCTCCGGGGACCAGGGTCACGGTCTGGGGGCTTGGAGCTGATGACCTTTGCAAGGATGGGTGGGGGCTGTTGCACTGCCCACGCCTCCTTCTCGACCTCCTGGGCCCCATGCATTTCTAGTAAAATCCCCTGTCCCTACTAGTGGCTTTTCTAGTGCCACTGAGGGTACAGAGCAGGCCCTGGGGGCGGGTGTGGCCTCCCTCCCGTTGACGGGCTCCCTGTGCGTCTGGGCGGTTCCTTCCGTGGGTGATGGGCCTGGACTCGCAGGACGCAGGACGCTGGTCCTTCTCAGCCACCGCACCTCAGGCTCCATGACCACAGGTACTCACTGTGAGTGTCACCAGAGCCAGGTGTTTCACGGGGCAGCAAAGATGAGAGACTTCCCCCTGACATTGGGAGGCCCAAGGTCAGAGGCCTGTAAACAAGTGAGGGTAGTGGGCGTGGAGCTGGGAGGCCTTGCGGGCCCTCCGGGGACCCACCAGTCCTGGGTCAGGTGAGCTAGGGGCTTCAGGGGGCAGGTGACGCTCTGAAGCCCCATTGGGTGATGTGGTGCCAGCAGGCATGGGACCCTTCGAGAGGACAGGGATGGCCCTGGCATAGACGTCGGGGCAGCGGGCTCTGCTGGGGGGCTGTAAGCCTTGGGGGTGACCGGGGTGTAGGATGGTGGGGGTGCCGTGGCATGTGGCATGTGCTCGGCAGAGGTCTGCGGGGAGGGGGGGTGCCTGGAGGCCAGGAGCACCGACCACACGCCTCTGATGGCCCGGCCTCAGTGCTGGGATTACAGGGAAGTATCGGGAAGGTGCGGGAAGCAGATAGAAAGGAGTAGCCAGTGCGTGGGTGGGCCTTTGTGTCACTGGGTGGGGTGGTGGTGTGCCATTGCAGGGGTGTGGGGAGGGCTGGGGGCTGCGGGGCTGGGTGTGGGACCTGGGAGGCGCTTGGTTGGGAAGCTGGCATTCCTAACAAGTATCTCCCTGGCCGGGGGCGGGGGTGGTGTGGGATGGGGGGCATGGGAAGGTCCGTTCCCAAGACAGAATTCCTAATTGCCCCAGGCAGCACAGTGTTTACCAGGACCAGATCCCCCACTGGGGTCCCCTCCTGCGCAGGCACCCCCCCCCCCCCAGCTTGCTGTGAGACCGAGTCCCTTCGTGGGCCTGAGCTTGCTCCCTGTTGGCCCAGGGCCCCTTCGACGCGGACGGCTGTGCATCCAGGCACTCCATCAACCCCTACGGTAACAGGGAGAGCCGCGTCCTCTTCAGCACGTGGAACCTGGACCACATGTGAGTACGGGGTCCGCGGAGGCCAGGACTAAGCTCACAGACCCACAGAGCACCTGCCGGGGCCTGGCCCTGCCGTGGCGTCCGGGCTCCGACGGGCTGGCCCAGGTCCCTGTCCACATCCCTGCACCCTGGCGCCTCTGTCATGTCCAGCTCCCGTCTGTGGGGCCCAGTGGGCAGCTGTCACGGCGTTCCACGCTGGGGGGGGGTCTCCTGCCCCAGCACGGGCCGCTCGGGGCAGGGGCTCTGGGGGATAGTAATCGCGGGATGTTTCCTGCTCTCGCGGGAGCATGGGGGGCCGGCAGCGGTGTTCTTCCCTGTGCACGAACTCATTCTAGGAAAAGGGCCCGAGTAAGATTGTGTCAGCTTGACTGGGTTGCTTTCCTGGAAGGCAGTGGTGTCCTCGTCTCCGCTTTGTGACGACAGAGGTCTTGCAGTGCCGTCCAGTGGCGCTGCCGCCTCGGGGATGGGGGGCCGTGCTCGCATGTAGGAGGCACGGGCAGCTGAGGCTCACTCCCCACCCCTGCCGGACGCGCCCCTCTCCTCAGCCGGAACTGCCCCTCTGCCGTTTGCCGCGTCCCTCTGACGCCGTTTAGACCTTCACGCTGTAGTATGATCTGCAAACGGCCGTGAACGGTATCGCACATGCTGATTCCACACTGGGCTCTTCTGTTCTGCATTGTGCTCACGGGGGTGCGTTTGTGGGTTTGCGACCCTCATCTCACCAGGTGCCGAGTGCCTCGCTCCTTGAATAGAATATCATTTGAATATCCGTTTCCACACCGGTAGGTGCTTCTGCTGTTACAGAGGCCCCTGGGCTGAGTGCCCACATGGCACAGACCTGCGTGGCCAGGTGGCTGTGGTCCGTGGACTGGCATCATCAGCACGTGGGGACTGGTCAGGAACGCAGATTCCCGGGCTCCACACGCCGTTGCCCGGGTGCGGGGATGGGGGTGCCCGTCCGGGTGGGAAGGCCGTCCCGGTGCCTGAGCTGAGGAGCTGAGCTCCCCTCTAGGCAGGGTGCTGGGTCTCACCCCTTCCCACGTGCACTGAGCACCCAGCACCCAGAGACGATCGCCGGGTTCTGCGGGTCGTCCCTCTGCGGGGGGGCGTGGGGACGTCGATCTGGGGAGCAGTGCCAGCGTTCGCAGGGTGCAGCCGGCCAGCCTGCGGCAGAGCACCGGCGCAGCGGCAGAGGCCCGAGCGGTGCTCTCTGAAACCTCGGTTTTCTCTCCCTCTCAGTTCAGCACTTCCGTTTTCCAGCAAATCCGCCTGCTTCTCTGCACGCGTCTGACTTGCGGTTTTCTGTCCGGTTTCACACTCGTTTCTTCCAGGAGGGTCTGTGGGCACTCAGTGCTCTTTGGTCTTGGAAAACGCTCCTCTGGCTTCACTCGTGCGGGTTACTTAGTGACACTGGCGTGCCGCCTCGGAACTGAAGACGAGCTGGCACCGTCTCCCCCTCCCCACCCCCGCCCCGGGTCTGCTGCAGGAATCCTGCCCCGTGTTCTGCCTTCTCTAGGGACCTTTTAGATTCTCTCCTTCTCTGAACGTGGCGTGTGTGCAGGTATAGATCCTTGAATTCTGCCTGGGCTTGTCTTTGTTCTGAAGACAAGTTTCTCTTTTGTTTTGGAAGACGCCTAAGCATGGATGAGGTACTGCTTCTCGGATTCTCGCCGTCGGCTTCTCTGGACTGTTGCCGGCCGCGGGTCGGACCTGCGTCCTGTCTCCCTTGTGCTGCGGGGGTGCTGTCGGGGAGCCCTCCCTCCCTGGCCCCTCAGCCGTCCGTCTCAGCGCGCTCTGGCCTGGTCCTCCTCGGGGGTCCTTGTCCTTTGTGGTGTGCTCCTTGTGACGCCTGTGCGTCTGTCCGGACTCGGAGTCTGTCCTCAGTGGGGACTGTGGACCCGTGCACTGGCTTGTCGTGTCCCCACAGGCTGGTTTCACATTTGTTCCTGCCAGACCCTTGGGGCTTCCTGCGGCCCTGAAACAATGGGGCGTCCGCTTGTGGCTTGGCTCCCGTCCCGCGTGGCAGTGTGCCGTTGGGCTGTGTGTCCGTGCGAACCGTGCGCCGCGGGTCCTGGTTTTCCGAGTGACCGTGGAAACAGCCGCGCTGTTGGTGCGCCCTGAAGCACACCTCCTGGTGCCTGTACCTTGTGTGTCCTCCCCGCCCTCCCGTCGAATGAGGCTCGGCCGCGTGACGCCAGCGGACAGGACGCCAGCGGACGGGACCCGTGCTTGCACGCTGGGGCGCTTCTCCTTGAGCGCTGCCATCAGCGGGGGCTGGGGGGGCGGCCCTGGCCCGGCCTCCTTGAGGGTGAAAGGCATCATGGGGAACAAGGCGGCCCCCAGCCAGCCCTCCAGTGTCGCGCAGCCCCAGGGGTGGGTGGGGGGCAGCGGGCACCCTGCTGATCTGGGGCTGGGCGGGCAGCAGAAGGGAGAGGACAGGACGGCACCCCCCCCCCCCCGAGCCCCGGGCTCCCCTGCTGCTTCTCTTCCTGCTTTAATGGCTGGACGGGGTCTCAGTCCCACCTCCCCGGCTCTCGCCTTGGGCCTCTGTCGGGACGAGAGCCCCGGCGGGCTGCAGGAGGGGGCTCGCCTCTGTGGATCAAGCGTGGACCTCAGTGTCTGGAAGCGGGGAGCCCTCGACTGCCCAACTGCCTACCCCTTCTCCCTCTTCTTCAGTGTCTCTCCGCCGCAGGGACGGGGCCTGCGCAGCGGGCCTACTGGCTGTGCTTCTGCGCCCTCCGAGCTTTAGCTGTCAGTGCACGGGCTCTGAACGGTGCGTGAGTGGGACAGGCTCCCACAATGCAGGATCATAATGGTCTTCAGTGGACGCACACACTCACACACACACACACACAAGCACAAGGTCAGGTTGGAAAGACAGACGTTAGGCCCTTTCCAGAACTCTCTCCAGGGAGGACGAGGGCTCAGCTTTACTTTGTGGGTCTGTGGTCCTGTGTCCCCACGAGGACAGCTGTCGCTGGGGCCGGACGGCCTCGGTCCAGCCCCCTTTCCTTCCGTGTGCTTCCCCGCGCTGATAAACGTGCAGTGCCAGCCGTCCCCCGTGAGACGTCCACGCTGCTGGCCCCGGGCCGCGCGCGGTGAGGACGGTCCCCCAGCTCCTGACCGTCGCGGCCAGAGGAGGGGTCACTGCCCCACCGCTCCTCGGGCATGTTTCCAAGCGTGGCTCCTTCTGAAACCTGAACCGGTGTCCACATGTCCTGCTATAAAGTCCCCGAACGTCCACTCACATTTATTGGGGCCACGGCGACCGGACGGAAGCCCTACTGCGTGTCCCTGGGCTCCCAGCGGGCGCAGCGGGCGGCCAGCGGCAAGCGTGACCGTGTGGCACCTCGCCCTGCAGAATAGAAAAGAAGCGCACAGTCATCCCCACGCTGGAGGAAGCCGTGGCGGAGCGGGCCGGCAGGGAGGTGTCCTGGGAGTACTTCTACAGCCTGCTCTTCACCGCACACAACCTCAAGCTGGTCCACATCGCCTGCCATAAGAAAACCACCCACGGGCTCAGCTGTGACCCGCACAGGATCTACAGACCCCAGACGAAGCCGAGGCGGCGGCGGCCTGCGCGCAAGGGCCGGTGACACACGTGGTGCCTCCCCCCACCCCTGTGACACACGTGGTGCCTCCCCCCACCCCTGTGACACACGTGGTGCCTCCTCTCCGCACTCCCCCGCCTGCCCTCAAGGGCCAGTGACACACGTGGTGCCTCCCCCCACCCCTGTGACACACGTGGTGCCTCTTCTCCGCCCTCCCCCGCCTGCCCTCAAGGGCCGGTGACACACGTGCCCCCCCCCAGCGGGCATGTCCTTCCAGTGGGTGCTGTTACTACATTTTTGTCACTGCACTGGTTCCTGGAAAACCTTCTCAGGGCCCTCTGAGCTCCCTAAATTTCCAAATCTGTGCTTGCACATCTGACGGCCCAAGTGTCTGAGGACAAGCTTGCTGTGCCCCTGGGAATCACCGTCGGCAGGGGTGGAGTGGGGAGGGCGGCTCCACCCTCGGCTCAGGAGCCCTTCCTTCCCTGCCCGACCGGCCACACAGGGTGGCGCCCACAGGGACGGGCATTCTGTGTCCGCTCTCTGCTGGGTCTCTGCTCCCGGGCAAACGTGAGGCTGTATCTTCTGGACTTTTCTGAATGCTCCAAAGAGTAGCAACCCATCGGGGGAAAAGCGTTTGTAAAGAACACGCAGGGACACGCGCTGCTGTGGGGTTTATGGCGGCAGAAAGCGGGAAGCCCCCCAGCTGTCTGTCACTGGGGAATGACTGGCTGTGGTGTCGTGTTGAACCGCAGGGAACCGCTGGGTTTGTAGGTCAGGAAGCGTCAGATGTCATTAATTTCTGGATTCGTCTTACACACGGACATGATGCAAAGCTACGTAGCAGTTCTGTGTTCCACATGGAAAAGGGAAGCCGTCGAGGGCCCAGAGTAGCCAGTGGCTTGACCATGGAGTACAATCTGGTGGTCTTATAAGAGCCCGCGAGTGTATGTCACATGCGTGTGTCGGCGTGTCTAAGAGCCCACAGGAAGCACGCCGTGTGGACAGCTGTAGTCCTGGGGGTTAGGGTGGGGGTGCACTGGATTGTAAGGGGCCAATTTTCTAAATCATGTACTTTATAATACTTGAAGCTTTTGAAATGATCATTTACTTCATAATCCTTTAAAAACTGACTTTTTAAAGTCACACAGATTATATCTGAATTTTTTATGATTATTGTATAATCATGAAAACCAATAAAGATTTTTCAGAAAGAGACTTATTAAAAAGTTTGCACTCACTGGGAATGATGAAAACGAGGATAAAAATAATGGGTTAGTAGCACTCTCAACAATAGCTAAAACATGGAAAGAGCCTAAGTGTCCATCAACGGACGAATGGATCAAGAAGATGTGGTTTATCTATACCATGGAATACTACATGGCAATGAGAAACAATGAAATCTGGCCACGTGTAGCAACATGGATGGACCTTGAGGGTGTTATGCTGAGCGAAATAAGTCAGGCAGAGAAGGACAAATATATGTTTGCACGTATAGGAGGATTAGGAGGAACTTAACGGAGGAACAAGGGGAAGAAGGGGGGAAATGGTGGGGGAAAGGGAGAGAGGCAAACCATGAGACTCTTGAATGCTGAGAACAAACTGAGGACTGATGGGAGTGGGGGGGAGGGGAGTGAGGGAGATGGGCATGGGGGAGGGCACTTGTGGGGATGAGCACTGGGTGTTATGTAGAAACTAATTTGTCAATAAACTATTTGTAAAAAAAAATAATGGGTTAGTGATTTTTTTAAGGTTTTATTTATTTTTGAGAGAATGAGCAAGCGAGCGCGAGTGGGGGAGGGGCAGAGAAAGAGAGAATCCCAGGCAGGCTCCAGTGCTGTCAGCAGAGCCCGACTGAGGGCTTGAACTCACGAACCGTGAGATCTGGACCTGAGCCAAAATCAAGAGTCGGAGGCTAGCTGAGCCACCCAGGTGCGCCAGGGGTTGTGATTTTTTAAATGACAGAAACCATTCCATTTTCTAAAACAGAGACCTTAGGGTGAGCCAGTCCTGTGTGGGACCGCAGAAGTACCACCTCGGCACGTGGCGCTGACCTGGCCGGGCGGGGTCGCCTGGGCCGTGGGGAGTGGGGCCCGCGGGAGGTGCACCCTGCTGACCTGGGGACCCGCCTCCTCCAGCCCAGCAGCAGCTCAGCCTCTATGCAGAATGGGTTCATGGGCTGTCCGTTTCCAACAAAAGGGTTAGAACCCACAGCTGGGAGTGTCGAGTCTGGTGATCTGTGGGTGCAGGAAGGCGGGGCGGTCCCGTAGGTCCCTCATATGTGCACTTGCTGTGGGCGGCCCTTTGGTCAGCAAGGCTGCGGAGAGAGGTCCGGGTCCAGGTCCTGCGGCTTGCAGGAGGGCGGCGGCCGGCTGTCGCCTCTGCCGGTCTGAAGGCAGCTGCGGGGCAGGGGAGCCGGCGCAGGCTGCAGAGCGAGGGCAGGGGGGCCCAGGGAGGGAGCCGGCCCTGCAGAGCGGGGGGAGGGGACGAGGTGAGGGGTCTGCGCTGGAGACCACGGACAGGTGTGAGCAAGGCACAGGGGCTCTGGTGAGGTGAGGCCTGGGAACGGGGGCGTCGCAATCCCAAACACTAGGAAGCCCCTGAAGCAATTTTGGAAGCGGCCCGACTGCCCGTTGCCAGGACGAGCTGGTCTCCGGGCTGCCCGTGGCCCCAGGAGCGGCCTGCCCTGGGGTGTCTGTGCACCGGCCAGTACCTGGGCAGGGCTGGGGTCCAAGTCCCAGGTCCGCGGGTGGGCGTTCCAAGCCTGTGTGACCCCAACAGGACCCTGGGCGGCCCCGAGGCCTGGGTGGGCTTCCTGGGTCTCCGCCATCACCGGGAGAGAAGGCTGGAGGCTGTTCCTCCTACACTCGCCCCGGCGCGTCCTTCCTGCGATAATCGGGGACCGGGAATCTCTCCTTCCTGAGCCCTCGTTGCGGGCATCGTCTGGCCTGAGGCCGGTGGGGGGGGTCCCCGCGCAGCAGGCGTTTAAGACAGCAGGGCGACCAGCCACCTGAACGTCATTTTGTGAAGACCAACAGTAGGGACGCTTCTTAAAAACCCTGTCACAGGGCCTGCTAGACGGCGGAGCGCTCACAGTAATTCTAACACCTAGTTATACTCTGCCTTCTCAAACTTTATCGTCCCCAGGGCTTAGTCTACATTCTTTCCCTACTGCCGAGGCCATCCCCAATGCTTGGCCCCCAGCCCGCGGGCACCCGGTTTCCCCAGCTCCGCGCTGTCTGCCATCTCTGCCGGGGACACCTGCTCTCTTCCCGCAGCACCCCTCACCCCAGAGGAGCCCTTGGCCGCGCGCTCGCCACTCAGGACGCCCCACGGCAGGAGCAGGGGTGGGGCCCTAGGTGCGCGCTCGGTTCTGTTCTGCATTGTGGTGGGAACGCGGTGGCACGTCTCTTCTGCATGTCAGGCTGATGCTTCTCGCAGAGGCCGGTTCATAGGATAGACTCCTGGCACCCGACGTGGCCCGTTCACCATGACCTCAGGTGCCAGGGTTACTAGTTAATTGTGCAGTAATCCCGAGTGGTTAGTGGTTTCCCCGGCTGCCATCAAAATGCCTTTGCAAGCAACAGTTTTGAGTTACTAGGTAGAGTCGTTTG
The DNA here is from genome assembly GCF_003009895.1 of Hyaena hyaena. Lineage (NCBI taxonomy): Eukaryota > Metazoa > Chordata > Mammalia > Carnivora > Hyaenidae > Hyaena > Hyaena hyaena. Next base: position 106,273 of record NW_024081367.1, read on the forward strand.
TTGACCAGGAAACCACAAAATTATCCAGAGTTGTTGGTCATGGCTGTTCATGGGGAAACGGTCACATTGGCAGTGTCGGGGGGGAGGAGGAGGCGCCTGGAGGGCGACTCAGCCACCTACCTGCCCCTGAACGATCCTTCATGCGAGATCCTTCCGTGCCTCACAGGACACGGTCATAGGTTAAACGTAGCTGCTGTTAACTGAGCTGGGGCGCCTGGGGGCTCAGTTGGTTAAGTGTCCAACTTTGGCTCAGGTCACGATCTCACGGTTTGTGGGTTCAAGCCCCACATCGGGCTCTGTGCTGACAGCTCAGAGCCTGGAGCCGCTTCGGATTGTGTGTCTCCCTCTCTCTCTGGCCCTCCCCTGCTCATGCTTTGTCTCTCAAAAATAAGCATTAGGAAAGAAAAAGAAATAATAAAAAAAAGAACTGAGCCAGAAAGTCTGTTACAGCAGCGCCCCTCTCAGCAGGGGTTCCTTCCAAGACCCCAGTGGATGCCCGAAGACAGGTGGTCCTGAAGCGTCTACCTGCCAAGTTCTCTCCGTTCTCACCTGTGAGAAAGCTGACACGCCTCGGGCACAGGAAAGGAACAGGACAGAGCAGTCACGACAACGTGCCGCCCTGCACTACTCATGCCGATGCCTCCGTACTCGGAGGTCAATGCTGTGGGCGGGCGACACGGAGCTGGGCTACTTCCGACCTTCTGACCTTGTGTCACAGGGAGGACATTTGCTTCCCACCCACAGGTGAGCGTGGGCAGCTGCCCACTGATGCTCACGAAAATCTCGTCGTCCTGAGTGGCAGGGAGCTTCCTGGTTGGTCGGTCGTGGGGCTCCCTCGCCCGCCCTGTAACTACATGCCCCGGGCAAGGCCGGTGCTGGCCGCCGCCATCTCAGGAGCCCCGTGTTCTACACAGGGGGGGCCCTCCCTTCGATGGACGGCCTCCCCTCTGCCCACAACCCAGGAAGCAGGGGCCAAGGCCGACGCCGCCTCAGACACAGGCCGGGAAGGACTTGCTTTCTCCACTTGACTCTCAAATATTGTAAAAAAGAATGGAGATTTAGGAATGTGAGACTTTTTAAAACATACTTTCAAAATATATTTTATTTCTTAGTCGTATGCGTTTTGCAAAATTCCCAAGATAAACATTAGCTTCATGTACAGAAACAAAGGAGAGTTCTTTAAGAACTGGCATTGACTCAATCACGAGAATGATCGCACTTTGATAATGGAAAATAAACGGGTGTTATCAAAACTAAAAAGCTTAAGTGAGCACTTTCCTTTAGAAAGATCTGCCATGGAATCTCCAGCCCCCTCAGGGGCTCAAATCATCATCAAACGCACACAGACACCAGACACCGCACAATCGCAGAGAAGGTTCTTGGCCACACGCGCACATGCTGGCATTCTGCACTAGTACTTTCATGGTGACAAACACATTTTTCTTGGGAGATAAAGTTTATATGAATCCCACATCCCGTAACCTGCTGAACTGTCGGAGCACGGCCCATCAGATTCCTGCTTTATTCTCTACACTTCTGCACCGTCATCATCATCTTCATCGTCTTTGGCTCTGAAATGCATCTTCCTGAATTCTCGTCTGCTCATTGAAGGACAAGACGAAGACGCCGGGGGGAGGTCCTTGGAGGAAGGAAACGCTCCCCTGAGCCACCGCCAGCCCGCCGCACCGGTCAGCGCTCTGGGTGAGGGCTCGTCCCCCACCGGCTGACTTGGGGGACGTCAGGGTTAAACACCAGAAGACACCCCGCAAGTGTGGGCAGCCGCTCCCCACCCACGACCGTGCGGGGAGGCCCAGGGTCACCTGTCAGGGGCTCCGGCCCCCACCCCGAGGCTGAGCTGGAAGGAGGCCTCCCAGGAGCAGCTGCACCGCCTCGCAGCCTCTGTCTTCTTCTCACAGGGACGGAGCCTGTCCCGAGGCAGCACCCCACGCAGGGAGTGGGGGGAGGCCGGCCAGGTGTGCACCCTGCGTGGGGGCGGCCGCGGGTCTTACCTGCATGAGCTCCACGTTCCCGAAGAACCGGCCCACGGGCATCGGCTGGTTGCTGTCCTCGTCCAGGAAGGCGCTGTCGTCCATGGGCACCGGCGGCCTGGGCGCCTGCTCCGTCTGTAGTGTTGTACCGGCCCGCGCGGCGCGGCTGCCGAGCGGCTCCTCTCCCGTAAGGGGCCCGCGTGCCAGAGGGGACGGGCCGTCTTCAGTCTCTGGGGGGCAAGCGTCGCCCACAAAGGTGCCGTGCCCAAGGGGGGCGCCCACAGCCTCCGGCTCTGAGGGGGCACCAGCTCCCTTTCCTGGAGGCAGCGCAGGGTCTTCCGCAAACCCCAGAGGGTCACTGTCACAGGGGCGCTCGGGTGCTGTTTTGGGCAAAGCAACACTATCGCTCTTGGGGATGCGTTTCTGTAGTTCTGATTTCACAAGCTGGCCTTTGTCATACTTGAACTTCTTGGAAGTTCGCCTGTCGGCCACTTTGTGTGATGAGGAGGTCTGTGGAGAGACAAGCGTGAGAGAAAACCAGACACACGCAGGACTGTGAGGCAGATGGCGAACGAGAAAGCCTCTGCCCCAGAGGCTCACCCTCCTCACACCTTAAGAGGTGCTGTTGCCTCAGCTTCCATGATGGGGTCACGTCACCGCCTCCCTCCAAAGTGACAGAATTTAAACTGGTGGCTGGGGAAGAATCTAGACACGCAACCAGGGGGCCTTCTGTGTCCTGAGCAACCTCAGAGGCACGTACTGACGCACTGTGACGTTGTGACACAGGACTCTGGGTCGCACGCATTTGCTGGGATGAAGCTGCTGCCCCAGCACCGGGGCACCGAGCAGGTGCTCAGCAAGATGTGCTAGAGACTCCGGTCTTGAAAGCAGCGTCCGCGAGTGGAAGTGTGCCAGCTGTTGGTGCAAAACCAAGTCCCAGCCAGACCCCGGAGCGTGGCCCGAGGCAGGTCGACCTTCCGGCGACTCCATGAGCTCGGATCGCTGGGCACGGGTGTAGGCAGACCTCTCAAAGCCGTCAGGGGCGAAGCAGCGTGGCCCATGGCGGCCAATGCCGCGCCAAATGCTGCAGAGAATGACTAGCAAAGGTGCGTGGGGGCATGGGGTCAGAGACACCCCTGCCCGTGGAGGTGAACTCTGCAAAAGCACGCCCCTGGGCCCGGGAGCGCCCCTTCCTCTGAAAGCAGTTACACGGTTCCCTTCTCTGGTACAGAAGCACCACAACCGTTTTCTAGCGCGGTGCATCTCAGGGCAAAGGCGTGTACACACACGGCCCCACCGGCCCCACCGGTGCTACCCGGGCTCACCTGACATAGTGTCCTGGCAGACGTGGCGACGCCGGCTTCCCGCGCAGAAGCCAACCTGGCCGAGCGACGGCAGGCTCTCAGGCGCGCTGAAGACCGCACTCCACCTGCGAGCTAGGGCAGCACCCGAGGCGTCAGGAAATGCTCTTAGGAGACGTGAGCCTGGACACTGCCATTTCCCGACTGAAGAAAACCCGGGGGAGTCCCTCCCACCGCCATCTTCATCGCTTTTCTGGAAAGTCACCTGTGGCCTCGTGCAAATTCAAACTAAACTGTTTTGGATTTAAGATGCAGATGTCTTTCCAGCCTTCTCAGAAGCTTGGAGGCAGTTTGTGACCTTTACCTTCTACATTTCTAGGGGCCCCCGTTTGTAAGTTAACACATTTAACACACGTAACTTCAGATGTTTAGAAGCAGCCTTCTCAGAAGGTTCTCTAACTTTTACATGGTATCCAAGTTCCTGACTAAAGGTAACATGAGAAAACAAAAGCCATCCTGACCCCCATCACTCCCTCCTTCAAATTATAGGTGGAAATATTCCCAGTTCTACTAGTTTAAAGCAGCGAACTTCTGACTAATCTTTTTTTTTTTAAATGTTTTTATTTATTTCTGAGAGAGTGAGAGAGACAGCGTGAGCAGGGGAGGGTCAGAGAGAGGGAGGGTCAGAGAGAGGGAGATACAGAATTCGAAACAGGCTCCAGGATCTGAGCTGGCTGTCGGGGCTCAAAACCACGAACATGAGATCATGACCTGAGCCGAAGTCGGACGCTCAACTGACTGAGCCCCCCACGCGCCCCACTTCTGACTAATCTTAACATCATCACACTGGTCTGTGTCTGCTTTACCCTGAATGCAAGAGTCTTCTAATAACAAGAAAGGAATTAATGAGAAAGCAAAACTTATAACGCACGGTGCATCTGGCAAAATCAGCACTGGTGCAGCCACTAAACTACTTCCACCCGTTTTTGTTTTTGTAAATAAATTATTTTTGAGAGAGTGCATGCATGTACAGAGGAGAGGCAGAGGAGGGAGACAGAAAATCCCAAGCAGACCCTGAGCTATCAGCAGAGCCCAACGTGGGGCCTGAACTCATGAACCACGAGGTCATGTCCTGAGGTGAAATCAAGAGTCGAATGCTTCACCGATGAAGCCACCCAGGCGCCCTCACCTTTTTCCACTAATTCCTTTTTCTGTTCTGGAATGGATACCAAATGCACTCAGTGAGCAAGGGTGGGTGGGCATGCAGGTGGGAGACCAGAGGGGGACGGGCTCGGGAGGAGGGCAGCCTGCTCAACAGAAGGGGAAGCCAACGGGAAAGGAGACAGCTAGCTTAGAAATCTCTACAGTGCCCCCCCCCCCCCCAGCCACCTGCACACCTGCGTCTCCAGAGGCCCCTGGAGATGGAGGCTCACCCAGGCAGTGAGACCTCGGACTGTCCCCATTCAGAATGGAAGGAAAAGGAAAGGCCATGGCCTGTGCACACGGCGGGGACAAGGCGCTCCGGGCCAGGTGAAGGGCCTGCTGGGTGGGTGCACCAGGGTCTGGGTTCACAGCCACTTGGGGGGGGGGGGGGGGGCGGAACCTGTAGCTGTCCCGGCATGCCCCTACGACCACTACCTCCCCGGAGGGAACGGAGGGAACGGCTACCCTTGCCCCAGGCCACCAGGCCACCAACTGTCCTCTCTTCGCCTACTCCCAGCACCCGCCCCCGGGGTGCTGGCTCTGGCTGGGGGCCTGATGCAGCTAGCAGGTGCTGTGCTCGGTGCATGCACAGCTTCCCAAGGAGCAGCCTCCTCCTGAAGATGGGGAGGCTCTGGTGGGGGGCCTGTTTGAGGTGACACAAGGGCTGTGTGGCCTCAAAGTCCCTGTGGCCCTGCCTCATCACGCTCGGCTCTCCCCGATCGGAGCTCCAGGAGCCCCCGCCTGAAGGGACTGAACAGGGAGGGGAGCAGGTCCTGGCTCTGCCGCTGAACCGTTCAAGCCCTTCACACAGCAGTGTGCTCCCAGATGCCTTCTACCTTCGCCTCTGAGGCCGACGGGGACTTGACAGTGTCTGGGGGGGGCGGGGGGGGCGGCTTGTGGGTGGGCACAACGCCCAAGAGCTGTGGTGGCTCCAGGCCCTTGAGCTGTGGCCAAATCCAGCAGCTGCTGGTGCCAGCACCCACGCAGGACCTAGCAAGTTCTTCTGCCCTGGAGAGCAGGTTGCTTCCACCTGGTTAAAAACGGGGACGTCAAAGGCAAAAACGCAGTTTCCCGGAAAGGGCAGGGCAAGACCGACTTCCAGGACAGCACAAGGCACCCGCGGCCCCACAGAACCAGCAAGAAGTACGAAAGACTTTTGGAAATAGTCTTATGGGCGGGGGGTAAACGAAGAAAGTTATTCAAGAGCACCTACAAAACTCTGGTAGGTGAACGTCAGACTGCCCCCAGACCCCAGACTGCCCCGCAAGAACACGGGGGGGGGTCAGCCCCCAGACCGCCTCATGAGAACTCGGCAGGAGGCGGCCCCAGGCCAGGAGAGGCAAGCCTTCCTGAGAGCACCCGGCTCCTGGGCAGAGGTGTCAGTGTTGAAGGCGCGGATTCCGAGATTTGCTTTGCTTGGGGAGGGACAAATGTTAAAACAGAGCTCTCAGTCTCTTCAGTAAGGAACCGATTTCTTTTGGATGGAGTGCGGATAAAGTTCATGCCTAAAGGGGCTCTCAAGAACACTAGAGGCTGTGGAGAAAGGCCCTTAGAAAGAGACATCAAGATAAACTCTAGGTCAGATAAGTCTGCGCCAGGATAACAGAGCTGGAAGAACCCTCTGAGGGGTCGGCACAAATGTCCACCCCTGACCCCAGGAACTAGGCCTTCAACAGAAGCCACAGTTTCAGGGGATCACGCTGCAGAGCAATTTATGCCCCAGGCTATTGCTGAAAACAATTGAGCAATCAACTAGCATTCAATGGGAGTTTAACAGAGAGGTGTGGTCAGGGGAGGGGAGGAAGTGAGCCAGCCCAGGGAGAAGGTGGGGGGAAAAGAAGAAATCTACCTAGTCACTAAAGAAAAAGCCTATAAATAACAATATCCCGTGGGGGTGGGAGGCAGGTACCCAGAACTGCTACATTATATAAAATGTCTAATTTCAACAAGAAATTATGAAGCATGCGAGGAAAGAGCAAGGAAAGAGAAAAGCAGACGTCTACACAGGAATAAAAGTCAGGGATGGAAGTGCCTGTTGTGACGGTGACTGGAGTGGAGTTTATCAGAAAAGCCTTGAAGGTGGCCGGGATGACCATGTCCGAAGGCTAAAAAGAACCCAATTCAAGAATACAAAATGTGATGACCATGTTGCATCAAATACTTGATGATGATAAAAAGAAATTATGAAAAAGAACCAGAAGGAAATTCTGTAGTTAAAAAGTACAAGAACGGAAATACACACTTCGCTGCAGGGAAGCAGAAGAAACAGCGAGCAAACCCAAGGCCACGCTAGTCAAAGGACAGCAAGAAGAAAGAATGAAGAAAAATGAAGAGTCATCAAGAACAGGGGCTCAGTCAAGGACACCATCGTACCAACATACGTATAATGGGAGTGTCAGGAAGGCGAGGGAAGGAGAAAAGATACTCAGAGAAATAATGGCTGAAACTTCCCAAAGCTACTGATAAACACACCACTTAGTAGGGACGATGGTTATGGTCAAAGACAGTCAAAGTTCTCCAAGAAGAAATGTGCCAACCAAGATCCCGGTACCTAGCAAAGCTTTCCCTCAAAAATGAAGGCAAAAGAGACACTTCCAGATAAGCGGGGAGAACGTTGCCAGTGTTTCTAACCAAAGACGCTGGAGGGAGGGCGCTGTGTAGGCCACAGCAAGTGGCCCGGGACAGGAATTCAAGTTCACACAAAGAGCGCGCCGGTGAGGGGAACTGGATGCTTAAGGAAGAGGGTGCACGCGCACAGGCGCCTCCTTTCCCGAGTGATTTATAAGCAGCTGTAGAAATAACATTATAAAGTTATGCAGGAATGTGCTTTGCTTGCCAGTCACAGCACAAAGGACGAGGCGGGGGCGGGACTAAAGGGCAACCCGAGGACTGGGGGCAGAGAAGAGATCAGAGCAGGTGGCTGCGTTCTTAACACGAACAGATGTAACGAGTCTCTACCAAGAAAGCGGGTAAAAGGAAGAAAGGTGCATTTTTACGTCTCACTACAAATCTGGAGCTTGGTGAGGCCGCCTTGAGGCAAACAGGCTTGAGCAACGGGATGCAGAAAGGGTTCCAGGGCACACCAGTCTGAAAACAGGCCCCAGAGGCGACCCCGCCCCAAACAGCCATAGGTCACAACTGACCAATGGGCTACTTATAAGCAAGCACAGGTCCCCCAAAAAGGAGAACCCCATTGGCCGCCACACCTCTGCATCCCCCGCCTCCCAGCAGCCCCTCCTGCACTCCGCACTCGTAGCGCCCGGGCTCCGGGTGTTCGGGGTTCAGCCTCGGGTGATGGTTCACGTTAAGTGCCACTGGCTGACTCCCACCGACCTGACACCCCACTTACACACCTCAAAGCTGATTCCACTAAGTTACAATGCATACGATGAAACGTGGAGCAACTGCTAGAAAGAAAACACAAATGCTACACTAGAAAAAGTTCCTTTCCATCCATCTACACAAGGAACAGAGAAAACAGACGTGTGTACACAGAACAAAAGTGGAATGGCATGCGTGCATCCAACCATATCAGTAACTTTAAACGTGGGCCACAAGATCCCACCAAAAGAGAGGTCAGGCTGGTAAGACAGCCCCCAGCCCCCAGCCCCCGTGCACGTCTACAGAAGACCCCGCAGGGTCAAGCTATGTAAGGACAGTAGAAGGACGGAGCCAGAGTGGGCTCCTCCAGCAAACTGGGAGAGCCGGGGGTGCTCCCCGTCCAGGAAAGAGGGGCCCCCCTGGGCACTGGGTGCTCTGGGTCCCAGGCCATGGCCAGGTACGGAGTGGCTGGAACCGGCTCCCAGTTAGTCCTCTCCACCCTCTGCACCCAAGGTGACTGGGGCCGGGCTGAGGTCACATGCTGAAGAACAGAGGGCTTGGGTGGCGCAGCTGCACTCAGGGATCCAGACCAGTCCCTTTCCTGGGATGTGGTCTGGCAGCCCCCTACCCAGAAGGGCAACCCAGTTCCATCTACCTGCCCGTAATCCGGGAGCCCCTCTACCCAGAAGAGCAACCTAGAACCCCCCATCCCCCTGCCCGTAATCTGGGAGCCCCCCTACCCAGAACTGTAACACAGGAGCCGGCCGCCCCCCTCACTCAAGGCCGCAATCTGAGAGGCCCCCTACCCAGAAGTGTGACAAAGGACCCCCCCCCGCCCCGCGGAACGTAATCTGGGAGCGCCCCACCCAGAAGAGCGACCCAGTACCCTCCATCCCCGTGCCTGTAATGTGGGAGCCCCCCTACCCAGAAGGGTGACCAAGGTCTCTCCCCCGCCACCCACCCCCCGGCCCGTAGTCTAGGAGCTCCCCAATCCAGAAGAGAGACCCAGGACCCGCCCCTCCCCCCCGGTCGTTTTCTCCGACCCCAGACCCGAGGGAAGGGCAGCCCCCGGCCCAGGGCATACCACGGCCTCCTCAGCTCCCCAAACAAGAGGTGGCCGGAGCCCCAGCCTCAGCCCACAGCTCCCGCCCGGCCTCGGCGCCTCACCTCGCGGCTCCTCATGAGTGTGAGCGGCGCGCTGCCGCCCCCAGCACCGCCAGCCCCCGCGCCCCGGCCTAACGCCTCTCAGAGAGGCAGCAACCCGGAGACCCGCGGCCCGCGCCCGGCGTCTGACGCCACCAGACGTTTGGCCAATCACAGCCCGGCATCCTCTGGCACGTGACCCAACAAAGTCGGCGCTGTGCGTAATGGGCGGGGCGGCGGCCATGTTTGTGAGGGGCACCTTCCTGGCGGCCCTCGTGGCGGCCACGTTTAAGAGGGGCGGCGGCCATGTTTAAGAGGGGCGGCGGCCATGTTTGTGAGGGGCACGTCCCTGACGCTCCGGCCACGTGTCTGGGGGAGATGGCGGGAAGTGGTCGTTCACAAGAGGCTGGTCTCTCTCATCCTGGCCCCGGAGGCGGGCTCCAGCCCCTGGCGTGTGAGCGCCCGGCAGGGCTAGGGTGCGCCCTGCCTGGCGGCTGGCGATGCCCCTGCGCTCGGAGGTGGGCCGGCGAGGCCCTGCGTGGCTCTGCCCCCAGCTGCCCGCAGGGACCCCGGTTCCCGGCCCCCCCCCGGCCTCGAGCCTTCCCCCGGCGGTGGTGGACTGCAGCTGGCTCTCGGAAGGCCGTTCGTCCCGGGCTTCAGCCCTTCTGGCCCCGCTTCTCTGCAGCCCTGACCTCATGGTGACGGTCCCAAAGGCGCTGCCCTCTCCCTCTCCCCAGTGTCCTGGCTCTGGGCAGCTCAGGGACTGTGCATTAAAGACTGACGTGAAATGCTGCCTTGCCTTTAAACACCCCAGGCCCCCAGCTCTGGGCTCTCGGACTGGTGCCTCCGAGAGGGTGCGGTGGGCCCCTGGGGGCTGAGGGCCGCCCAGCCCTGACTTCCAGCCCATCAGCCCCCGTCCCCAGGCCTGAGGGACGCCCAGCCCTGTGGTCTACCCGGGCTTGCTGGTGCCCCTCCCGATGGTGCGGCACAAAGACAGGAGCTGCCACTGTGCTTTGCAAGTCCGTGGCAGTGCTGTTTACTTTATTGTCATGTTTTTACAGGTGAGAACATTTAAATCAGGCAGTTTTGTCAGAAGCATTAGATCTTGCAGTAAAGTGTACAGGGTGAAAAGTGACCTGTGTTGTGCTTCGGCCTCATGTACCGCTGGAGGGTCCCCGTGTGAGCTGTTCCATGGCAGAGGGCGATTCATATTCTCCAGAAACAGGAATGTGCTCCGCTCCTGTGGAATGACTCCCTCAAAGCCTGGAAATACACTCGATGCCTCTTTTTAGTGCATAAAATGTGGGGATACTTAAGGGTCCCGCCAGCTCTTCCCTCCTTTCAGACTACCCTCTCCTTAGAGGTGCAGCTCTGGGTAATTAGGTGGAGCCCCTTCAATTCGGCCTCACGTGGGGTCTGCCTTTGGCCATGAGTGAAAGCACCCGCAGTGTTAGTGCACGCACCCACGCTTACACGCTCACACGCGCTTGTCCCCTGGCTGCCCGTTTCCCATGGTGTCCGTGGAAGGGAGAAAACAAATGTGGACTGGCAGGAAAATCCATTTGAAAAGGAAACTAATATAATCACTGCCAGCTGTTGAAGAAAAACCCAAGGCCAAACTGTGTTAAACACCGAAACTGTCCCATTTTCACTGAAATTGGTTTCTGGATAAACTAGGTTCAGCGGTTTTATTCTGGGGTCCATCAGAACTCCGGTTCTCATAAACTAGGAGCTGACTGTCACCAGCTAGCGTCTGCCTCCAAGGTGACCATGGTGGCGGCTGAAGTCGGTACCGCCGCTCGAGCGCGTCTGACTCGGTGTTGCCCGAGCCCTGGGTGCTTCTGGAGGGCAGCCTCCCAAAGGGGGACGCTTCATCTCTGTTCACAGATGTGCCCTGCGCCCCCTCCCCTGGGTTTGCGTGAATGGCATTTCCAGCCCCCCAGCTACTCCGACCTGATACCCAGGCCCCCCCGGGACAGGTCACACTCCCTCAGCGCCTGCTTCCAATCAGCGACCGTCCCTGCACAGCCACGCAGCTGCCCAACCCCCCCCCCGCCCCCCGCCCATGCTGCCCACAGCAGCGGGGTGGTCACTTACCAGTGGTGGCCGGATCCCCTGCTGAAGTCCCCCGGAGCTTCCCCGCTGCTTCTGGGATCAAGAGCCGGTCCCTTTTTCATTTTAATACTTTTTCTTTTAAAGTTTATTTATTTAGAGACAGAGAGAGCAAGAGCAGGGGAGGGGCAGAGAGAATGGCAAGCAGGCTCTGCGGTGTCAGCACGGAGCCCAGTGGGGGGCTCCAACTCATTAACTGTGGAATCATGACCTGAGCCGAAATCAAGAGTCAGCAGCTGAACCAACTAAGCTACTCACGTAGCCCAAGAGCGGGTCTTCATAGGACCTGTAAGGTAGGCACATAGTAGATGCTTAGTGAATGCTTGTTGGACAAATGTGTAGTAGGTGGGGCGCCTGCTGCCCTCTCCCCTTACCCTCTGCCGCTCACCCTGCTCCCTGCCTGGCTCTCAGAGTGCGGCCGATCCCCTTCCCTCCTGGCCTGGGGCTCTGCCTGTCTCTGGAAAACCTCTCTCCAGCTCCCCCCCCCCCACCCCATCTTTCAGGGCAGATCCATTCTTCAGACCTCAAATCAGCTTACGCTGAATGTCCTCAGGGGCAAGGGGACTTTACCAGCCATTCTCCCACCACCACAACCTGAGTCTCCTCATTATGGCTTTATTTAGCTCTGCTTTTCCCGCAGGGCAGGGGTGGTTAGCTCTTTTCTTTCTCAGAGCATGGCACGCACTCACTCACTGGCTCACTGACTTGGTATGAGCGTGCTGAGCGCCTCATGTGTGCTGAGCTCCTTTATTACTGAGCGCCTCATGTGTGTACTGAGCCCCTCACATGAGCTGAGCCCCTCACGTGTGTGTGCTGAGCCCCTGATGTGTGCTGAGCCCCTCACGTGTGTGTGCTGAGCCCCTCATGTGTGCTGAGCCCCTCATGTGTGTGTGCTGAGCCCCTCACGTGTGCTGAGCCCCTCACGTGTGTGTGCTGAGCCCCTGATGTGTGCTGAGCCCCTCACGTGTGTGTGCTGAGCCCCTCATGTGTGCTGAGCCCCTCATGTGTGTGTGCTGAGCCCCTCACGTGTGCTGAGACCCTCACGTGTGTGTGCTGAGCCCCTGATGTGTGCTGAGCCCCTCTATGACTAAGCCAAGCCCGGAGTTTACAATGGTGGTGTGCTCAAGTGAATCACCAGGCCTGCCATTCAGTCCAGCGGGGATGGGAGGTGGGGTGGGGGTGGGAGAGATGGGCACTGGTGGAATAATCACACAAGCAATGGTAAGTCTGCAGTGGTGATAAGAGCCACGGGGAGAAGCAACATCAGGGGACAGCTCATGGGGGGGGTGTCAGCTGTGCTCAGGGAGTCGGGCTTCTTGCAGGAAGTGACGGGCAGTTATTCAGGGTCACCTCTTTCCTCTGGGACGGAGCCCCTTCCGGGCCCTGCGGGAGGGAGCAGGCGGGAGCCCACACCCGGGCCCAGGCCGCCCCTCCTGGTGGGGCCGGAGGCCGTGAGCTGCCAGAGGAGCCCTTCATGGACCCTCTGGCTCCTGGCACTGGGATGCCGCGAATCCCGCGGGGCACAGAGACAGACCAGAGCCCAAGCTCACGGCCCCACATGGGTTCTGCACACGCACTTCATTTCCCTCTTCCAGATGATGTCCCCCCGCCTTCCCGGGAGGGAGTGCAGTGAGGGCCGGCCTCACAGCAGCAGGTGTATGATGTGTTGTGGTCCTGGGTTGTGGTCAGTCCCCCACACGGATCGGAAGCTCCCTGAAGGCCAGGACTGTGTGGTGCTCACAACCGCAGCCCCGGAACGCAGCTTGGTGGCGGCCCGTGCTGCAGGTGCTCAGCAAAATGTGTTGAAGGGATGGGTGGTGGTGATAACGCATACAAAGAAACTGAGGATTGAATATTCCAAGGAAACTTTGTATTCTTGCCCGTAACACAGACTCACTACTCAAACACTGGTGTGTCCACAGCTCGGTGTTTGCCTTTCACAAACACGGGCAGGGTTGGCGAGAAAGTCGAAGGGAATCTTCAGTTGATTTGGTCAGTGGATTTGTGACCTGAGGCCGTCCTGGCCGGGAGCGTGTCTCCTCACTGCCAGCAGACGGTGGCCCGTGTGATGAGGGCTTGTCTCTTATACGCTGACCCTTTAAGTTTAAAAGACATGCATAATAGTTTTTTAAAAAGTGAGGGAAAACCAGAGCAAAAAATTCCCAGAAGAATGTGGAACAGCAGTTGCTGGTGGGAATGCAGCCCGGCCCAGCCCCTTTGGAAGACGGTTTGGTGGTTTCTTACAGAATCAAACATGCTCTTCCCATGCGATCCGGCAATCACGTTCCTTTGTAGTCACCCAGGCACTGAAATTTATGGTTTCAGTCGGGTGAGTGTCCGACTCTTGATTTCGGCTCAGGTCGAGATCTCACGGTTTGTGGGATGGAGCCCTGCGCTGGGCTCCGTGCTGACAGTGTGGAAGCTTCTTGGGGTTCTCTCTTGCCTTTCCCCTCCCTTGCTCTTGCACATGCGCACACACTCTCTCTCTCTCAAAATAAATAAACATTAAAAAAAAAAGTTGAAGCTTAAGTCTGCACAGAAACCTGCACAAGGATGTTGGTAGCAGCCTTACTCATAACTCTACTAAAACTCGGAAGCAACCACGAGGTCCTTTTGAAAAGGTGAGTGGATACATAAAATGGTCCCTCCCCACAGTGGAATATTATTCAGTTCTGAAAAGAAACGAGCCATCAAGCCGTGAAAAGACATGGAGGAACCTCAAATGCATCATGCTAAGAGAAAGAAGCCAAACAGAAAAAAATACATGCTGCGTGCTTCCAGCTACGTGAGGTTCTGGAAAAGGCAAAACTAGGTGCACGAGCAGGTCAGTGTTGCCAGGGGCTGGGGGTGGGGCGGGCGGATGAGCTGAGGGCAAGGGCGCCTCAGGGCAGGGGAGCTAGTCTGCATGAGTGGCCTGTTTTTGTCCAAACCAAAGAATGTACAGCACCAAGTATAAACCGTGGGCTCTCGGGGATGGTGACGTGTCCACGTTTGTTCACCAATGACAGCAAGTGTCCCGCTCTGGGAGGGGAGGTCGATAGCGGGGAGGCTGTGTGTGGGGGGGGGGGGTCAGGGGAAATCTCCGTATCTTCTCAATTTTGCTGTGCACCTGAAGTGCTCTGAAAAACAGGTCTATTAAAAAAAAAAATAAAGAGTGTGATACATGTAAGGATTGACTTAAAAAAGCAAAAGGAAAGAAAAAGCTCGCAGCCTGGTTTTCCATTGTACCCGGCTGGGCAGTGCTGTTGAAGAGACTTAATTCCCCACATGCGTTAATAAATACCCCACGGATTCGCCAAGCTCCTACTAGGCGTGAGGCGTCTTCAGGCACGGCTGAGGAAGGGGGTGCAGGCAGGGGGCTGCAGAGAGCCTGGGGGGAGGGCACACTGCGCTCTGTGGGGGGGGTGCACGCGTGCACGCGCCTGAGCAGGGCGGGGGGTACACCTGATGATGCCCCTCCACAAAGCTTCCCCGGTGGCTAAACATTGATGAGATTTTTTTCTGTAGCCCTCTTTGCAGGCTAATCAAACAGTTTGCGGCATTAGAATGTTTGAGAACAATGGGCCGTGTTCTGGTTCAAATCCCCTACACACTGTTGGGAAGAGTGTGCACGGGTGGGTGATTGCACGTGCTCATGCTTCAGTAAGTTCACCATCAATGCAAGGTCATTATCCAGGGCCGGAGTGTCGGGCTCGGGGCTCATTGGACACGGCGGTGGTGGGGGGGGCGGTGTTCTGCACGCTCACAGCCGGTCCCCCCGGGACACACCTCTATGAGGGGTCCTTACTCAGGATTTCTTGATACTGGTTTTCCTCATCCCCTTGGCTTTCAATTTTGCCTTCTGTCTTTTCTGTAATTCGGTGTGTGTCCCAAAAATCTAACAGTGCTTCTGTTTGTATTGACAGTCACTCAAAATCATTTTGGGAAGTGGTTGGAATGTAAACGCGCCTGAAGGAAAATCCTTAGAACGCCTGCACATTTCCACAGCGTTGCGGGAGTGGAAATAAGCCAGGATCAACCCGGACCATCTCCTGATCCCTGCGCACATCGTAACTGTTACTGTTACACGTTCACTTCGCTCAGCAAACGCTGATGGAGCCCTGTGTGTCTCAGCACGGTCAGAAACACCGCACCGCCGGGCCCTGACTGCGGGACCGTGTGGCTCCCGCGAAGGGGGGTCGGGCATGCCACCTCCTCGGACAGAGGGAAACGTCCGAGGCCGGCAGAGAGCTGAGACTCCATTCGCCCTGAAGACAGAGAAGCGCATTAAACACACCCAAGGGGGGGGGGGGGCGCTGAACAAAGAGCCTGGGATTTGCAGAGCCTGGAAAGGCCTACGTTTCCAGGTAGGTGACGAAAATGCCGTTTCAGAGAAGCCTCGGGCAGGCAGGCAGGAGCACACGCGGAAGAAAAAGCCCTGTTGTGAGCGCTCCCTTGCCCTCCAGCAGGGGGGGCTGTGCTGGTAGAAGTCAGTTTATGAGCCTATCAGTGGCCGCGGCGCTGGGGCTGCGGAGCCTGATGTGTGAATCAGGCGCCCTCGCCAGGTTTATTCCTGCCTCCACTCACTTCCCGCTTCTGTGTCCCGTCGCCCTTTTGACTCATTTGGCGGAGCACCAGCGAGTGACACGTGAGGGACAGACGCCAGAGAGACGGAATTTGCCCACGAATGTGAGGATCCCCAGCGGGCGGCTGCCTTCCCCTCCGCGGCTGCGCGGGAGCCACCGTGTCGGGCTGGTCTGTGTTCGGGCGCCGAAACCCAAGCATCGGTGGGACCCAGCCACCGCCGACATGGGGGACGTGGGGAGAAGGCACAGCGGCGGCCCTGACGCTTCTCACTGGTGCCCATCCTGGCAGGACCCATGTCTCAGGCCTCAGTCCGTTTCTGGCCGTGGCCTTGAAGGGCTAAGAGTTGTTAGGTTCCAGGTCAGATGGGCGTCCGCCGGGCTGCAGACACGCTCTCCTCCCCAGCTGTCCGCACAGGTGACGAAGGCCCTCAAGGGCATCAGGAAGGGCAGGCAGGGCAGGGCCAGCGCGGGAAGGCGGGAGTGCCAGCCCCTGGAGGACCCAACAGCTCACACGGCCTTCCCTTCAGTGGCCTTTCAACCGCACGCAAGATGCACCGTTAATATGCACAGTGCGGCTTTCAGGGACGTGGGGCTGGAGAGATCTTGCCCAAGCAGCATTTATTCAGAAACAAGGCAAGTTCAGGAAGAACCATCCAGGTCCCCATATCACAGGGATGGTGGCCAGCTCAGGGGACAAAGAAAGGTGTCCGATAGGGGAAGTGGTGAAGTCACAAAATCGTAACAGATGCTACGACCAAGCCCTGGTCCTAAGGGCCCCCATGCCCCCCACGGCCCCGAGCCAGTCAGCGGGAGTCTCTCCCTTGCTCCATGGGCACTGGGCACAGCCTGGCACCTGGCCAGCCCGCCCTCGCTCTCGCTCCTCTGCACGAAGGACCCCCGCCCTCCCTGAAGGGCACCTGCCTGCTCCTGTCCCCGCGGTGCGTCCCCGTCTCGCTGCTTGCTAAGAACAGAGCAGATTCAGGTCAGTGCGTTTCGAGGCAGCTACATGCTGGATAAATGGCACTGTACGTAAATTTAAATGGCTCAGCCAGGCAGCCGTTCACAGCAGCTAACAGGTGTGAGCTAATGTCACGGACGTAACCTTGCTTCTCAGGTGGTGCCGCTGCCAAGGTTGGCTGGCTCCCCGGTCCTCTCCTGGCTGCTTCGGGGAGCGGTTTCAGCCTGTCTTGCCCCAGTCGCCTTTTCAAAGTCTGGGCACAAAGCGGAAGGCGGGGCCTGCTTTGTTATCTGGTCTCCGCACACGGCTCTTGGTTCGTGGGGCGCTGGCTCACGCACAAGGAGCGGCTAACAAGGTTTGTGCCTTGTCGAGGGTTTTATGACTGAACCATCTGGAATTCTTGGACATTTTCGAACTAACACAGTTGGCATGAATTTAGAGGTGAAAAGGTGGGGATAATCTCTTCCCTCGGATTTTGTCAGTCCCGGGATATAGGGCCTCAGTATTCTGGAAGACGCACCTGTACCAGAATCAGGAGTCGGGCGAGTGCCGCTCATTCTCCCTCCCTTTGTCCCTTGCTCTGTCTGTGTGTCTGTCTGTCTGTCTCCTTCACAAGCACAGCGTAAGCTTAGCCCAACTTCAGAGTTTCAGGGTGCAGTGCACACAAGACCTCACTTCCACTGCAAGCTTGGGGAATCCCCAAGACCACCTCAGGTTAGCAAATTCTCTAGAAGGACTCACAGAGCTCACTGTTCCCCCCACGGTTACAGTCTCTTTCAGGGAAAGGATGCAGGCAGGGATCAGCCAGAGGAAGAGACGCAGCAGCAGGGTCCTGGAAAGGGCTCAAAGCCAGTTTCCGGTGTCCCCTGCCCATGGAGTCAGGACAGGGGACTCCCAGCATCGGTGTGTGACAATGTACTCAGAGGATGGCCATCGGGGAGCTCTCGTGAGCCTCACTGCCGACACGCTCAATAGATAGGGCTGCCTTTCAGAGGCATGACTGATGATCAATCAATCGCTTATTGATTGCTTGGTTGCCCGCATTGTTCATCTCAGTCTCTGGGGGGCTGATCCCTGTGACCCCAAGTCCCATGCTAACTCACAGAGTTGATGTTTCTGGCAGGGCCAGCCCTACCCTACGACTACCACTCTGGGTCCCCTTGTTGGATTCTCTGGGGTGACCTGAGGCCCCCAGGAAGGCAGGCCCTCCGATCAGGCAGGACATTTTAGAGGTGCGTGTCCAGAAGTGGGGGACAAAGCCCCACCCCCAACATGGAAAAGCTGACGCCAAATGTCCCAGTGGGTCTGGAACCTCCTCTCCCTTTTTCCTAAGCTGGGTGGAAATTTCTTCTCTTTTCTCTGGATTGCTGCTGGATTCCCCAGAACTAATGCCCATTGTGTGCACCCGATTACAAAGGGAACCGTTTTACAGAACATTCTTCCTCTCAGGAAAACGACAGTCACCCTGCCTTTTTCTCGGTGAGAGAGAAATGTTCTTTTGAATCATTTTTTAATTTGCTAAAACTTTTTGGTCCCATTGCTGTGAGGATGCAACCTTGCAGCGGAGAGGCGCACAGAAAACGACGTTTTAATATTTGCGCTGCTCCAAGGTGAGGCCACTGCACTGATTCCTGCAACAGCTCCCGCTGACTCGCCGGGGTGATGAGGGACGGGTCCCCCGGCCGCGGAGGCACAGCCTTGCCTCTCCCAGGACCACGGGGACCCGAGCGAAGCTGCTGTCCCCAGCCCGACCCCGAGCAACGCTGGCCCCCGGGTGCACCAGGGGCCAGCCCTCCCCGCCAGCCAGAGATGAATCACGGTGTCTCCAAACACACGGTACATTGTTCTTGCTGTTCACTCACTCCCTGGAGTTTTGAACAGGGATGTGTTTTAAGGTCAGTAAAACCTCGTTGGTTGCGTACCTGGTTGGTCGTACTTAACGGCACCCACTGGGCACATGTGCTGTGTCCAATCAGCTTGAGAGTCGCCACGGGGCTTTTCTTTTTTTATAAAGCAGCGACTCTTTATCTTTTTTTTTTTTTTCGGTTTATTTTGAGAGAGAGAGGGCAGGGGAGGGGCAGAGACAGAGAGGGAGAGAGAGAATTCCAAGCAGACTTCGTGCTGTCAGCGCAGAGAGTGAAACAGGGCTCGAACTCACATCTCATGAGATCATAAGCCGGATGCTCAACCGATGGGCCACCCAGGCGCCCCCACCCCCCCCTTTTTTTTTAAGTTTGTTTATTTATTAACAAAGGCTTTTAAAACTTAGCAGCCAGGACAGTCGGCGTCTGCACACCCGAGTGCTGAGGCAGCAGAGCTGCTGCTGAGGTCCGGGGGTCCGGGCCCGCCTGCCCACAAACGTCTCAGTCCTTCTGGCCCGGGCGGCTTTTGTGCTGAGGACACTGTGCACTATGCGGTCACCCGTTCAACCCCGCATCTGTGGGCTGGCGCTGCAGGGCCCCGCGGTCTTCTGGGGAAGCCTCCCGCAGACGGCGGGGCCAGCAGGCTGCACGGGCTTCAGAAGACGAGGGGTGGCCCCGCTGTGCCGGCCCGGCCACCCCAGCTCCGGAGCAGCACGAGGCTCCCGGGTGTCCACCTGCAGAGGAGGCGGACACAGAGGTGGGCACGCTGGGACGAAGCCTGGTGACTGCTGATCGAACAACTGAGTCAGGGGACACGGGGACACTCCAGGGTCTGAGCCCACGCCGATGGGGTGGGCATAGTGACGCTGACGTGTCTGAGAGCACCCCCATTCACGCCTGCTGCTCTGAGCCTCTTCTGGGCGTCATCTCATAGGATTCTCGAGGCACCCTACAGGCAGGTTCTCTCGTTGCACCCATTTACAGCTGGGGAGACTGAGGCACTGGGAGGTGAGGTCACGTGCCCAAGACCACATAGCAAGGAGGTGGTAGTGCCAGGTTCCGGACTTGGATATCCCGCCCCTGCTCAAACTTCACCACCAGATGGGGCTGCGGGGCAGAGGCCCCCTCCCCACCCCACCCCCCGTTCCCACAGGGTGCCGAATGGGGTCCCCCTACAGAGTCATCCCGGGCACCCTCACTCTGCAGAGGCTGGCGTCTGGGTCCCGACAGCAGGGGGCAGGATGAGACCACGAACTGCAGCCGTGGCCGCGACTCGGCTCCGGGAGGCTGGCGGGGGTGGGGTGGGGGGGGTGGCGGCAAGTGTGGGGCCGGGGAAGTGGCTCCTTCCCTGACGACCTGCAGAATCGGCGGTGGGTCCGGTCAGGCCACAGCTGCCTGTGTACAGGAAGTGCCTCTAGGGGGTTCCCCTCGCCCTGGCGGACACCGGGCGTGAAACCAAACCAGCGTATGAAACACGAGGAAGTGGCAGCTGCTCTCCGTTCGGGCTCATCGCAGAGAAGCCCACCTGCCCGCCGCCTGTGGGGACCCCGCGCAGCCCCCCATCCCCCGCTGGTCTAGAGGCAACGTGGACCAGATCCGCAGACCACCCCCCCCATGTGCATTTGGTGCTGGGGTCCTGGACGGGGAGGGGAGCGTGAAGCTCTGCCCCCCCCGCCCCCCCGCTGCTGTCCCCGAGCCCAGTCCCTCTGCGGAGCTCTCCCCATGCCCACGGGGCCTCTGCCACGGGCGCAGGAGCATGGCCGGGACTTGGGACCCAGGCCCAGGTTGCAGACTTTCCCTCCCTCCCTGAGCCCTCTCCATGGCTTCTTCTAGAAGACGTCTCTTCCTTTGTGGGGCCTCTGACAAACTGCGGTGGAGGGATGGTGGCGCTGGTCCAGACTCCTCAGTCACGGGGGAGGACGCCCAGGCCCTGCTGCAGCCCCGGGGCCGCGGGCTGGGGGCTCCGGGGGCGAGCGTGTCCCTGTGGGCAGGGCTGCGGCCTCCATGCCCCTGCTCGCCGCTCCAGCTGCTTCTCACTCCAGTCCCTGCCCCCCTCTCCTAACCTTGTTCCTCCTCGGCTTCTCCCCGGGGTCACACCCAGCCCAGCCCCGCGGGAGGAGGGGCCCCGCCAGCCCGTGGGTCCCAGGGGTTCCGGGGCTGTGCCCCTCGTGTTCCCGGGAGAGGCCAGGCACCTTTATCCCGAGTCTGCAGTTGGCCAGGGTCCCGAGACGGGGCTGGAACCGAGCACCGGGCCAGCTGTCAGGCCACCCAGCGGGCACAGCAGGTGGCACCGAGCGCCCGGCGTCTCTGTGCAGGAATGAGACACCCATCACTCCACGGGGCTCCTCCAGAACGGGGCCGCTCGGAAGCCGTCCTGAGCTGCCTTGTGACCCCGGCTTGCGGCACAGCCTGGGGTGTGGCAGCGAGTGGAGTCGGAACGAAGCCGGGATGTGGAGGTCGGGGCCGCCCGCCTGCCGGAGGCAGCACACAGCGGCGACCCCTGGAGCCGCCGGACACATGGCGGCGCAGGCCGAGCCCAGGGGGCTGGGGCGGGGCTTTGAGGGGCAGCTTGCCCCGGCCTGGACGCCACCTCATGTCACACAGGGGACGCAGAGCCCTCACTGGCCTGATGGGAGAGCGCACGGTCCGTGCCGGGTGTGCCGGGCGCTGGGCTGACTTTTCCTGGGTCTCCACCGCGATTCTTCCACGGCTGTCTGTGCCCACTGGCCCCTGGGCTGAGGGGGGGCCCCAGGCAGAGAGGGGTTTTGTGCAGCCCCCCAGCTGTGACCCGCAGCTCCCTGGCCCTGCCCTGAACCCCAGAAAACAGGTCTGTGTACGGCACACCTTCTGACTCTGCCATCAGACTGGTTCGGGCCCTCTTGTGAGCCCCGCTGGGAACTTCTCTGTGGAGGGCGGTTGAGGGGTGGGGAGCTAAGGAGCAGAAGTTTGGCACAAGCTTCTTTCTACCCAGACCACACTCCCGCCTCTAGACCCTGAGGCCCAAGCAAGCTGCACCTTTAAGAAACAGTCCTTTGGCGCCTGGGTGTAGCCCACCCCTCACTTCTCTGCCCTCTGGACAGGGCTCAGGAGGTCACTCCCCTTGACATTGACCCTGCAACCCTGCGTTGACACCTGTCCCCAGGGATGCCCAGGCAGTCTGCATCCCACTCTTGCTCTCTCAGCTTCTAGAAGCCCGTGGAGCACCTGACCTGGCACCGGGGAAGGATAGCCGTGCCGGCGTGTTGGGGCTGAGGACGGTGGGCAGAAACCGGGAAGCACTGTCTGCTGCCTCAAGCAGATTGGCTTAGGTTAGAATATAGTTAAAAAAGTTTTTTTAATGTTTATTAATTTTTGAGAGAATGAGAGAGACAGAGAGTGAGTGGGGAGAGGGGCAGGGAGAGAGGGAGATACAGAATCCAAAGGAACTCCAGGCTCTGAGCTGTCAGCACAGAGCCTGACGCGGGGCTGGAACCCACAAACTGTGAGATCATAACCTAAGCCAAAGTCGGACGCTTAACTGACTGAGCCCCCCAGGCGCCCCTAGAATACAGTTTTGAAGTATTGATTACCCATTTATCCAACACGCATTTATGGAGTATGTTTCGTGACGACAGTGTAGACAATGTTGGGGACACTGCCGTGGACACGAGTGGCCCCAAACGCCTGCCCTGTGAAGGTGGGGGTCCGGGGGTGGGGGGTGGACATCAGTGTCCGTATGCAGCTAAGCAGACTGCACGGTGTGCGGGGCCCCATGAGGGCTCTGGGGACAGACAGGGGCAGGTGGTGGGGGAGTGCGGGGAGGCACTGAGCGTTAACGTCAGTACAAAGAGCTGGTGCATCGGAAGCCAGTAGCCTGGGTCGGGGTTTGAGGTGTGAGGCCCTGCGAGATTGAGATCGTGTCTCCACGGGTTCCCGAGCTGCCCGGCCTCTGTAAGTAGCTCTAAGCCATCCTGCCGGGGGGGTAAGGGAGACGTGAGGGCAGCCGACCCCAGCACCCTGCCCATCCCACCATGGGGGGAATACGGCTGGATTCCCAACTGCAGTGAAGGCCAGCAAACACAGATGCCCAGGGACACCATCTTAAGATCAAACATGACCTTTTCTTTCATGTGTCAACTTGTCTGGGCCACAGCGTCTAGATATGGGGCCAACCATTATTCTGGATGTTTCCATGAGGGTGTTTCTGGGTGAGACTGACATTTAAATCGGCGGGTTTTGAGTGAAAAGCAGATTGCCCTCCATGATGTGGTGGGCCTCATCCAATCAGTTGAAGGTCCCGTCCAGAACAAAAGACTGGTGTCCCCCAAGCAAGAGGGGATTCTGTGGCAGGCAGACTTGGGACTTGAACTGCACCATCAGCTCTTCCTGGGTCTCTAGCCCACCCGTCCATCCTGCGGACTTGGGTTTGCAGCGTCCCTAGTTGTATGAGCCAATTCCTTAAACCAAATCTCTCTCTCTCTCCGCATGTGGGCACATCATTTTGTTTCTGTTTCTCTGGAGAGCCCAGGCTCACACATCGAGACAGGACACAACTGGGGTTTCCTAAGACACAAGAAATGGTGGTTGAGAAGCAGCAGCCAGCAGGGGCGGGGGGGGGGTTCCCCTGGACCCGGGTGAGTTCTGCTGGGTCACTGGGTCTGATGGAGTAAAGGCCATGTCAACTCAGCCTCACCATCTCCGGAAAAGCCTTTCCTTTACTGCATGACACGCACCACCTGTGCCCCTCCCCACCCCCTTACGGCCCCTCCCAGGGGGCTCGGACCGTGGCCCCCGCCCCTGCTCATCCCAGCGTCTCCCTCTGGGCTTGACCGGTGCTGTCCAATCCCTTCTCGGCCTCCCCTGGCTCACGGATGCCTCCAGAAAGGGAAAAGAAGGGAGACTCTGTCTGCCGTCCTTCTGAAGAGTCTTTCGTGCTCTGGCCACGCCGGGTCCTCTCCTGCATCCCTCCCCAGTCCACCACTGGGGAGGTGCAGCCCCCCAAGTCCCACAGAGGACCCCTGACCCCGTTCCTGAGAATCGGATGCCTTCATTTCCATCCCCCCGGCCGGAGGGCTGCTGGTCTCTTGTCAACTGGCCAGGCTCTTCCTGCCATGGCCGGGAGCCACCTCCGGGCAGTGGGGTTGGCCAGCGTGAGGTCTGCGGGGCGCCACGCGGCAGAAGCCGTGTTCTCAGGCAGCTGCGGTGGCCAGAGGTGGTGGCGCCCAGACACAGTGGCTTTCTGGGCCGGCCTTCTGTAGAACCCGTGCATGGCACCTCTTGGGGCCAGCCGCTCGTGGCCTCGGCTCCTGGGACTCAGTTTCCCCCACCTGCTGCTGTTTCTGGCTGGAGGGGTTTGTGTCCTTTCCCTCCCCACCCCCCAGACCTCCACTCCCCCAGCTGTGCCCTCACATTCTCAGAAGCCATAATTCCCATAGGAAACTCCCTTTTCCTGAAATGTGGGCAGGACTTCTCACGGGGAGAGGACGCTGCACCAGGCAGGTCAGCTGGTCTTTCCCCCCCGGTTCCGTGTCACAGAGGGCTCTGGGCCTGGTCTCTGTGTCATCGTGAGGCCTGGGCATCAGGGCGGGCAGTCACCACCTGCTCCTGACGTTCCTCCCTGGGGAGAGGAGCCTTCTCGGAAGGTTCCGGGGCTCTTGTCCTGTGCTCTCTCTCTCCCCTTCCACCAGGAGTGAACCTGCTGGGTGGGGGGGGGGGGGGCGCGGATAGCCCTGGGTCCTCCTTTGCCAGGGGGATGCAGACAGAATTGGACACGTCCTGGGCCGAAGGGACTGGGTCTCTCTCCTTCCTTCCTCTCTGCGCAGACAGATGGAGGCAGCCAGCCGGTGAGTGTGTCTGCCCGGCTGGCACAGGTGTGCCCGGGGCAGGGGGCCCCCCGGTCCCGCCCCAGAGCTGCACCCCCACCCCTTCCTGACAACAGTGAGATTCTGGTTCTCCCCAAACTGACCCATTAGTCTGATTTCTCATTCAGTTCAGAATTTGGATAGGAAGAGGGGTGACATGATTTGGGTCCCCCTCAAAGACCTGATGACAGGCCAGCTTTATTTTTTAAAAATTTTTAAAAATGTTTTGTTTATTTCTGAGAGAGAGAGAGACAGCATGAACAGGGGAGGCTTTTAGAGAGAGAAGGAGGTACAGAATCTGAAACAGTCTCCAGGCTCTGAGCTGTCAGCACAGAGCCCGATATGGGGCTCGAACCCACAAACTGCGAGATCATGATCTGAGCCAAAGTCAGGCGCTTAAAACTGACGGAGCCACCCAGGCGCCCCGACAGTCCAGCTTTAAAAACAGCATTTTCAGGGCGCCTGGGTGGCTCAGTTGCTGAGTCTCTGACTTCGGCTCAGATCACGATCTTGCGGTTTGTGGGTTCAAGCCCCGCGTCGGGTTCTCTGCGACAGCTCAGAGCCTGGAGCCTGCTTCGGATCCTCTGTCTTCCTCTCTCTGCCTCTCCCCTGCTTGTGCGCATGTGTGATCTCTCTTCTCTCTCTAAAAAAAAATAAATATTTTTTAAAAATTAAAAAAGAAAAACTAACCCAGCATTTTCAAGGCACCAACTCTCTCTCCTCCAACTCTATTTCCTCGTGCTAAACAGAAAGCTCGTGTGGGCTCTGCCCCTTACTCACTGCCTGGACTGAGGACACGCCCAGACCCCTGGGTCCTCACAGTAAAGTGCAGATGAAAATACTTTCTGCTGAAGTTTTCAGAGGCAAATGACCTAGGGAAAGAGCGTGTGCACTACGAACGGCGTCCCTGGCCACACGGCCCGTCAGCCCCGGTGCACACAGCCTCCTGTCCCAGCAGCCCTGAGGCCGGGACGCGCGTGGCCGTGGGCTGGCATCGCCCCTGAGCTGTTCCTGGTGCCACGTGAGTGCGAGCCGCAGCCTGGAGACCCCAGGCCACAAGCCACGAGCGACCACATGAGGAAGGAATAGGGGTCCCGCTCTTGGCTGAAACCCTTCGTCTGGCGCCTTCCAGAACTCACATTTTCCTTCTGATGCCTGTACCCGAGGGAAAGATGATATAAAAACATCTCTAAACCAACCCTCAAGGCTTTTGTTGTCAGGAGTTCTAAAGTCAAGTAAAAGCGACAAGGCATCGCGCGGTAAAGCGCGGTGGGGGTACGTGTCATTCTTCCTGGCGGTCCACCATACGACACCACGCCGTGGATCTGAGGACGTGCGTGCTTTATTTCGGACAGATTCCGACAGCTCTGAGTGAAGAGCTGTGTGAACTTGACCTAGCTCCTTAACCTCTTCATGCCCAAGTCCCCCTCCGAAAGCGGGGCAGGTGGTTTCAGGCGGAGCAGAGAAGCCGCTCCGATGGGTGCAAGCCCGGGAAGCGACGACGCCAGCAGCTGCAAACCCCAGGCTCGGCCACAGACCCTGGCTCTGCTGGCCTCCGCGGGCCGTCTGCTTCTGGGGTCACCAGGCCAGGTGGGAGGGGGTGCCAGCGTTTGGAGGGGACCCTCCTGAGCTTGCCTTGTGAAGGGCACACGGGGAAACATCGGATTGCATCGCCGGGGAACAGGAGTGGGTACTTGCCCTCCTTTTTAGGAATAAGCACACGCGGAATTAGCTCATGGGGGGATGAAAGCCAGCCCCCGGACTCACTTCACTGACATTCAAGCAGCAGATTTCCTACGAAACTCTTGAACTAATTCCAGGTAGAATTCTCATCCAAGAACACCCACCGCAAGCAGACAGGATGCCGGAGTGATGTCAGAGCGCGACCGCACGGCTGAGACCCAGAGCCTCCCGGACGCCGCTGGTAGGATGGGGGCTTATCTCCGGGACCCCCATCCTGGGGACTCGCCAACCAGGGGGCAGAGGGCTGCTGGGACCCAGAAGCGTGGTGCTGTGTGACCCTAGCCGTCCCGGCCAGACGCCCCTGGCCACCTCCCTCCCGCCTCCGGACCCCGTCAGGCGCCTCTCCAGCGACAAAGGGCTCGCCCTCTCCAGTGCTATTTGTGGCTCCGCTGCTCACGTGGGGCTCCTGCTTGGTGGGAGGAAGGCTTTGTGTGCCGGGGAGGCCACCGTGGAGGCCAGCTCCTCCTGCCACTTAATCTCAGCCCGCGGACATCAGCTGCTTTTGCAGGGACGATCTTTTCCCTTTTCCAAATAGGGCACGAAGGGCATCTGCGTCCAGACACCCCCCTTTCTCAGTAGATGCTCCTTCCTGCTCTGGGAAGTGATACTCTGTGAGTGGGCAGGGGTGGGGGGACTGGGCTTATTTGGACACCCCCATATTCTTTTTGCCACTTAACCTTGTGATCAAGGCACGTGTGTCATCAAGGCTGGGACACCAGGAAGCAGGGGATAAGTGACCTCCGGGGACTGTGCACCTGCTCAAATTCCAGGGAGGTTTTCATCAGAGGGTAGAACTGTTGGAGAAAGATCCGAAAGCAAGCTGCCTTCCGTGCACTGAAATGGGCTCCTCTGCCCATCGGGAGCCTGGGAGAAAGAGACAGAGGCTCCTGACTGTCCAGTCCCAGGGGACTTTTGACCACTCAGGAAT
Source organism: Hyaena hyaena (assembly GCF_003009895.1). Lineage (NCBI taxonomy): Eukaryota > Metazoa > Chordata > Mammalia > Carnivora > Hyaenidae > Hyaena > Hyaena hyaena. The sequence goes on from NW_024081367.1 coordinate 133,237, forward strand.
GGCCCCCCGTCTCCGCCCTTCCCTGGGATTGTTCTGGAATCTTCCCAGCCTGCTGCCGGAGGCTGCTGTGGTCCCCGGGCCCTCACCCCATGAATGCGGGTGGGCTATGATCCAAGGCTGACCGGTGCCTGTGCGCCCACGCCCCGGGCATCAGCTGGCTGGCCCTTCTTCCTGCCCATGTTTGCAGGTTTGGGAGTGACAGCGGGCAGTGATGTGTTGAGGGCCTTGGGGATGGCATCCAGCCCTGGCCTCTGCTTTAGGGAAAGTCACCCGGACTGTGGTAGATCTGCCCAGATCAGGTGTCCGTGACATAAAAGCGAGTCCCGGGGAAGAGGTGTGTGGGGCCGGGGCCCCAGGGAACCCTCAGGGCTGATGACTACTGTTCTCTCCCAGGGGTGGGGGTTCTGTGGGTGCATATAATGCAGATAATTGCCCCGCTCTGAAATGAACACTCACACGGTGCTTTTGCTTTCGTGTGTAGATGATACAGCTGCAAAAAAGGGGCCACAGCACCAGCCAGTGCTTCTTTCTGCTCCCTTTGCGCGCAGACGGGCTCGTGATAACAAAGGCACCTGTGTCAGGCTCTTAGTAAGTAGCGTGCCCAAGACGTGGTGATCGGCAGTGCAGGCTAGCTGTCGCATGTCACCATCCCTCCCACGAAGCAGAATGCGTTCTCTCTTCAGCGGAGAGGGAGGGGGTCTGTTGGTTTAATATCCACCCTTCCGGAAGGCCTCACGCGTCAGCCCCAGGCTCAGGGTCTCTGCCCCCGTCCCACGTAGCTCCTGCTGGAACAACGCAGTTAGATGTGCTCTTACGGAGGCCGACTCTTACCTGCCCACCACCTACCTGCCCCAGGTGGTCAGTTTCACGACCGCAGGGGTCAAGTCTGTTTTTCCCGGCCCCAAACGCGTGGCACCCAGCATAGTGCCGGGCGCAGGGGACTCTTTAGAAATACTTGTGGCACGATTCAAGGGTAATGAGGGTGATTTTAATAATTATTACAGTAGTTACCTTTTAAAACCTTTTCATTGTAAAATAAAGCGCATGTACAGAAAAAGCATAGACAAATGTCAGCTTGATGGATTATTCAGGCAAACAGCGCCCCAGATGCTCCACCCACGTCCAGAAACGGAACTTGGTTGAGTCTCACTCCTTGTTTTATTTATTTATTTATTTATTTAAAATGTTTATTTTTGAGAGAGAGAGGGGGGTCCTGCGTGTGCAGGAGACGAGCAGAGAGAGAGGGAGGCGGAGAACCCCAAGCAGGCTCTGCACGGGCAGCATAGCGCCCGACACGGGGCTCGATCTCACACACCATCATGAGATGGTGACCTGAGCCGAAATCAGGAGTCGGACGCTCAACCGACTGAGCCGCGCGGGCGCCCCAGAGCTGATCTGTCTCTAAGTCTCTTTCAACACACAGGTTCCACACACATGCCTTTTTCTCCCTTCCTCCTTGGCTGTGAGGGGCCTGGGCCCTTGGACCCACACTCTGGGTTTGCTGACCGCTGCCCCGTCCTTGGGAGCTCCTGGTGAGCGGCAGCTGAAGCCAGACGCACGTGGGGTCCCCTTGGCGAGATGCTGAGTTCTTCCCCCCAGGGGCACACAGTGTCTGGTTTTACTCGGGTTCTGTTAGCAGCCGCAGTGGGCAGAACTGTGTCCCAAACACACGCTCAGGTCCAGACCCTGGTACCTGTCAATGTGACCTTATTTGCAGATGTTGTCAGGTTATGATGAGGCCAAACGGGGTCATGGTGGGCCCTCACCCGGTGACCGCTGTCCTCATGAGAGGAGGGAGATTGGGATACAGACCTCGCTCTCCCCAGGGGTGTGTTAGGGTTTGGGCCCAATTGCTGGACATCACGCAGTGTGGATTACAAGGCTGGCTTGACTCAGGTGCAGGTGAGAAAAGAGTATTCCTCCGGCTTGGCAGTGAGAGGGGTGCCAGACCTGGCCGGCGTCCTAGGGTCCCAGGGGACGGACAGCACATGAGGGAAATTGGCCGTGTCTGGAAATGCCCCCTGCCCAGCACGAAGGCTCCAGTTTTCAGGGCCACCAGGTTTCAGCCCCTTGGCCCAGGGGAGGGGGAGCTACAGCTGGAACATGGTGGCCGTGAGAAGGGGGAGCCCCGTCCCAGCCCACCTGTGGTCCAGACAGGTCAGGGTCACTGGGGGCCCTGTTCCCGTGGTGATGGATGGATGGATATGAGAGGCACTGGCAGAGGGAGAGAGATTATGCGTAAGTTTGAAGTCAGTACAGACACCCTGACATCTGCTTGCTGATGTCGGACAAGCTGCCCGTGAACACTTTGTGAGGTTTGCCCTCGCAGGGATTTTGCTGGAGAGACTGACCTTGGGAGTCCTTCGAGGAGCTGGTTTGAGTCCTGCGGCCCAGCCCAGGAACGCCACATCCCGCGCCTCCCTCTCCTTCCTCGGGACCCCGCATGCCTGTCCTCTGGCACCAGCCCTGAACTTGGCTGTGCCTCCTCCTTCCAGGGAAGCTGCCCCCGCTCCATCCAGTCCCCGGATGGCTTCTTGGGCAGTGCCCCGTCTCTGTGGGCGGGAGAGTGACAGGTAGCTTTCCCCGGCTGTCAGCCACGGGGAGAGGAACGTGGAACGGGAAGATGAAATCCTTGTCGTGGGAAGAACAGGGTCTGCTCTTCTGAGAGGGCTCTCGGCCAAGGGGCAGCCTCCTCTGCCTTGTTCTGACGCTCCTGTCTCCCGAGCAAGGTCTGGGAGGCAGCCGCCGAGTCTGCCCGCAGACGTTCTGCCCGGTCCTGGAGATCTGCGGTCCCAAGTCAACCGCACGCCTGCATCCCGCAGCTCGGCTCAGACCTCTGCCACTGCCGTGATCTTGGCTGGCCCTCAGGCCTCTGTCACTCCAGGCACCTGACCAGCACCAGCCAGTCACCTGCAAGTCTCTGTGCCTCCCGGGCCCTTAGGGAATCAGCCTCCTCAGTGACCTTGGACCTGCTTCCTTCTGTGCAGCCCCCGCCCTGGGTGGTCCCCAGCACCCTTCGTGGGTGAGCTGTGCACACGTCTCTCTCCAAGCAGATGGCAAACACCTTTCCTAGCTGGGACCATCTGGGCCAGTGTGCACTCAGTCGCCCTCTCCTCCAGGAAGCCCTCCCTGCCCCTGGGAGGTGGGATCCTCCCCGGCACCCCTGCCCGGAGGTGCTCACTGCAGTCCAGCAATGTTCCTCCACCCACGCCTCGGGCTTCCGGGCTGGGGTAGGGGGAGGGCCCCTGTCTGCTCCCCTCCCCTCCAGGGCCCAGAATGTGGGATGCATGAATCGAAATGCTCAGGGAGCTCAGTGCTCTCTCCGAGGTGGTGCTGGGCTCAGGAGGGAGATGGAGGCTGCCAAAGTCATTGTCCCAGATGGTGAGTCACAGAGTTCCTTGTGGGGCTTCCTGGCCCCGGTCCCCCCTCCACCCAGAGCCGCGAGGCTACCTCCAGCCGTGGAGGCTCCCGAGTTCATCTTTCCCGAGGAGGCTCTGTCTCGACACACAGCAGCGCTGCCGTGGGGATGCTTCCCGCTTCACACGGGGCCTCCAATGTGCAGATGCCACTGTCCACACCGTCCTCAGACCGCTCCGCGAGGGGGCAGAGCTGCGGACCCATGATTCTGGCCCCCCCCCGAGATTCAGGATTATGTCAGAGAACGCAGGCACCTGCCCACAGCCCAGGCGGGAGGCGGCTTTGAAGCGGGGCCCCTGGAGAACTGGGGTGGCCCCTGGAGAGCCGGGGTGGCCCCTGGAGAGCCGGAGTGGCCCCTGGAGAGCCGGGGTGGCCCGGAGGAGGAGAGAGAAAGTCACCGTATCATCTCCTAGTGCTGTTGTAGCCAGTGGCCCCACATTTAGTGGCCTAGAGCCACGCACCTTAGCTCTGTGATGTTCCGGGTGCAGGAAGTCTAACATGGGTCCCCAGCGCTGTATTCCTTCTGGAGGCAGGAGCGGAGAGTCTGCTCCTTTGCTTTCTCTTGCTTCTAGAGGTGCTCACATTCCTTGGCTTGTGGACCCTTCCTCTGCCTGCAAGGCATCTCGTCTCTGTGACACACCCACACCTCCCTCTTACGGGGACCTTGTGATGACACAGGTCTGCCCATGCAGTCTGGGATAATTCCCACCTCAGGGTCCTTGACTTACATCTGCAAAGTCCCCTTTGCCACACAAGGTGACACCTTTACAGGTCCTGGGGCTAGTAAGGAGGCACCTGTGGGGGCCATCGTTCAGCCGGCCACAGCCCCTGTGGGCTCTGCTCAAGCAGTCACCAGTGTCTCTGGTGCTCAGAGAGGAGGGGGAGCAGGGAGGAGACCACTTAGCAAACACGGGACTTGCTTAGACCAGAGGCCAGCCCTCCCCGGCCTTGGGCAAGGCTCCGGTGAGCAAACGTTTTTCAGCATCTCCATGGAGGGAGATTAAAACTGCATCGGGCTCTGGACAGCCCCTGTCCTCAGCGCCTGACAGTGACAGAAGGGGCTGCTGTGCAGAAGGCTCATTAAAAATGAAAGCATGATGCTGATTTCCAGCACACTTGACTTACTTAAGCTGGTCTAAGTGGATAAATATTTCATGCCACAGTTTATTAAGTTCATGCCGACGGAACCTCTCTGAACGGCTCCCAGTGGTCTCGGCAGGCAGGCAGGGGTCCCCCACTCCCGTCATGCCGCGAGCAGGTGGCCCTGTGGGTTCTCGGGGTCATGCCTGGGCCACGCTGTGAGTCACCAGGGTCCCGGGGCCGCCCTCTGATGTGGCTCCCAGCACAGTGGGTGATGAGCAGAAGCAGAAGAGTCAGTAAGCAGCGAGAATAAGCAGGCAGCGACTGACTGGTGCTTTTGTTTTTCTTGGCGAGGGAAATTGGGACCCGGACAATTCGGGAAATGAGCTTCCTACCCTCCTGCTCTTGACGGACATGTGAGGCTGGCGGTGCCCGAGGCCGCTGGCACCGTGCTGGTGGCTGGGAGCCCACCTGAGCGCTATCTGTTATGTGTCTGCAGCTGCCGGCTTCAGGGTCGCCTGGACACGGGTGCCTGTCACTGGCTCTCCATGCCCCTTCCCAGCCTGGCAATCCCCCCTCCTCCGGAAGCTGCAAGATAAAGAGCAATCTCTGTCCTAGGAAACCGTACAAAGGACTTGTCTTCCCCCTCAACGGAGCGGAGAAGAGACACGCAGGCCGTTTGAGGGGACCCACGACACCCGCAGCCCAGTTGTGGCCTGGTCTGGGCTGTGGGTTCACACTCTCCACGGTGTGACGTGAGCTCACGTGCAGGAAGGTGTTAACCCAGAGGGCTGGTTACAGGTGCACGGTGGCCCCCAGACCCACATGCTGCAGCCCTAACCGGCGTATCCCAGAAGGTGGCCCTATTTAGCGGGAGGGTCTTTAAAGACGTTATGAAGGTAAAATGAGGCTCTAATCCAATAGGGCTGTGTCCTTGCCAGGGAAATCTGGACATGCAGCGAGAATGCCGTGTAAACATGAAGAGAGGTACCGCCTGGTTCCCCCTCAGCCTCGGGAGGAGTCATATTTTGTTCCCTCGGGGAGGGGAGGTTGTCGCTGGCGGCAGTGGCTGGGCCTGGGGGACAGCCCATTTGTATCTGATCGGCACATTTTGGGTGAGGAAGCCAAGACTCAGGGAGTTTCTAACGTGAGCGCATTCAGCACTCAGACGGCCTGGAGCCACCCTCCCCCCACTTGACCGACTCGGGGAGGTGGAGACTCGCCCAAGGTCACACAGCTGGCGGCCACAGAGCTGGGCTTTGGCTGCAGGGCATCCAGGTCCAGGGGCTGCGCTCCTGCAGGGAGAATGGAGACCCTCAAGGATGTTGCTTACGCCAGGAGGCAGAAGCGACTTGGCAGTCACGTGATCTCATGGCCCCCAGGCTCTGCGGCCCCTGACTCACCCGGAGCATGGTCCAGAGTGGTACTGTGGGCAACACAGTGCCCGCACCCTTATTCCTGGCCTGAAGGGGCGGCCCCTGGGGGCCTCCTCCCACACAGACCCCAATTCCGTCCCTGCACCGTCTAGATGCCCAGCGACTGCCTCGGCCGAGAGCCCTGCCCTTTCCCAGAACACGTCCGAGGTCCTTCTAACTACTGCCATCTGTCTGCACCGTAGTCGCACGGGGGGCGTCTGGGGGAGCCCATGCCGGACCAAATGACCCCCCTCCACCCCTTCTCATTCAGTCACAACCTAGAAACGGATCCCCATGACTATTTCAGTCTGCACAGCCCAGCTCGGGGAGCAGCAAACCGGCCTCGGCTGAGGCGACTGCTCGGGGCCCCGGGAGCGCAGAGCGAGACAGGGCTCCGCAGGCTCTCCCTGCGCGGGTGCCAGACCGCGCTGTGAAGCTGTGGGAGGCGGGGCCGGGTGACACCTCAGACCCGTCCTGGTTTCTGACTTTGCCTTACTGCTGATGAGGACGGGAGCCTGTCGGTGATGTCAGGAGAAGGCTGAGGGCCCTGCGGGTCGGTTAACGTGTGTGCGGGGGACTCCGCGGGGACTGCCAGCCGGCCAAACGGTGCAGGGGCGCTACCTGCTCCTCCCGGGGGTCGCCTGAGAATGAGGAGGGTGGGGGCTGGATGAAGACTGGGCGTGGGGAGGGGGCCCACACCAGAGGCCTGAGCTGTGTTTTCCGTGCTTGTGCTCTCCTCCAGATGGGAGGGGAGGAGGAGTCCCCAGCGCTGACACAGGACTGTGCGTGGGCTGAAAGCATTAAAAGTGTGCGTGTGTGTGTGTGCACGTGTGTGTGCACACGCTGGCGCATTGCTTTCCTCTCCTGGCAGGAGGAGAGTCACAGAAGGGAGTCACAGCTGGTCCCAGAGTGGGGGTGGGGCTCCCGGGGAGCCAAGGACAAGGGCAGGTGAGCCACGAGCAGGTGTTGTGCTTCTGGTGCTGGAAAGTCAATGTGTCCCTCTCACTGGCGCGGGGACACTTCCTCTGCATTTCCCGGATCCCTTCGTCCCCTCTACTCTGACCTCAGCTGCTTTAAAGGTGAGGGGTGGGGTCGAGGTCTCTCTGTCCCTGAGGAGGAAGAGAGGTCCTATGCTCTTGTCCAAATACGCTGGGGTCTTCAGGGAGGAGAGGGGCGCAAGCGGTTCATAGCTCTGTTGGAGGCAAGCAGCCAAGTCACCATCCTTCGTGGTCCCGTGGTGGAAAAGGACACTGCGTACAGGTGTGGCTGAAGGCACCAAGGATGTAGATGAAGCCATGGTGGCAGGTGAAGGTAGAGGGTCCAGGGTACCCTCGGGAGGCTGGGAAGGGAAATGGGCCCTGGGACGAGGAGCCAAGGTGGGGAACACCTCTGGTGGCTCCAGCCTTCTCTCCATCCTTCCCCACCCCCACCTAGAAGGTAACATGATCTCCCAGAAGCTGCCGCCATGACTCTCCACGTGCTGAATGTAACTGTAGGAGTTTGAGAGAAAATTTTAGGAACGGAAAACAAGGCCACGTGACTTTGGCAGTGGCCTCTTTTGTGGATTCAATGTGCAGGGGCTGCTTCTCTGTCTGGGTGTGTCATGGGAACAGAAGCGCCATGTCCTATGCTCATACTTCCCCAGGCTAAACACCCGGCCAGGGAGAAAGGAGTTTCTCTGGGTTTGTCCTGACTGTGGTTCACTGAGATTCTTCAAGCTGTGGGTTTATGTTTCTCACCAAATTTGGGAACCTTTTCAGTTATTATTTCTTTAAGTGTTGTTGGCACACTATGTTCTTTCTTGTCTCTTTCTGAGACTCCAATGATGTGAATGTTAGACCTTTTGTTTTTTAATTGGCCCTGAAGTTGCTGACTCTCTATTTACTTTTCCAACTGTTACTCTCTGAGTTGTTAAGATTTGATCATCTCTATGGGGCGCCTGGGTGGCTTAGTCGGTTAAGCGTCCGACTTTCGCTCAGGACATGATCTCGCGGTTCGTGGGTTTGAGCCCCGCGTCGGGCTCTGTGCTGACTGCCGGCTCAGAGCCTGGAGCCTGTTTCAGCCTGTGACTCCCTCTCTCTCTGACCCTCCCCTGCTCACGCTGTCTCTCTCTCTCTCTCTCTCCTAGAAATAAAAAACATTAAAAAAAAAAAAAAGATTTGATCATCTCTATGGATCCATCTTGAACTTCACTGACTCTTTCACTGATTATATCTGATCTACTTTGACCCTATCCAGCAAGCTTTAAAATTTCAGTGATTGTATTTTTCAATTCTAAAGTTTCCGTTTGGTGTTTCTCTGTGTCTTCTACTTTGCAAAGCAAGACTTTCTATTTTCCCTTTTGTTTTAAGCATGTTTGTGTTTGCGTTTTGGAGAATTTTTCTGATAGCTGCTTTAAAATCTTTGTCAGATAATTGCAACATCTGTGTCATCTTGGCATTGGCGATGGTTGTTGATTTTCTCCGTGTGAGTTGAAATTTTCCTGGTTCATCATATGCCATGTAATTTTGGATTGTATCCTGGACATTGTGAATGTTATGAGACTCTGTGTTTTGTTTATGTACTTTGAGGAATGGTGGTGCTTTTGTTTTATCAAGCAATCAGCTGGGTTGGGTTCCAGCCACATGATCCAACACATCTTCTGTGGCTTGTGGTTCCAATGTCAGTTCAGTTTTCAAAGCCTTTGGAACACCTTTCATATCTTTCCCATGGGTGCTCTACTGAGGGACCAGTCTTGGAGCCAGAGGTGGTTTGGTTCTCGAAGTCTTTGATATGCCATCTAGGATCAGATTCATGCCATGTGTGGCTTGGGAGGTGAGACCAGGAGTTCACAGCAACTTTATGGGGTTGCTTTCCAGAGCTTTTCTCTTTCTGACTCTTCCCCATAATCTTTGTCCCCTTTTAGCCCTTTGGCCAGGAACCTAGGGCTCTAGACACCCTGCTCTGACATGCAATTCTGTGACTCTACCCTTATCTGCTGTCAGTGATGGAGAAAGACAGAGGAAGGAGGGCAATAGGCTCCCCCTACCCTCTTGTGATCCCAGACCCACTAACTGGAAAGGAAGGTCCTTCTGCCTCAGGGTTGTGGCTCCTGTTGGTTTCTGTTGCGGCCCCGCCAACACTTGCCACGTGCCCACTTGGGGGCTGGGATGTGAGGAAGCAGAGAGAAGAGAAAAGACGCGGGGTGTCCACGTTCTTGGGGCATTAGGAGGCTCCACTCCTTCTCCTTTAGTCAGAGTCAGAAGGCTTCCCTGAAGTCTTCTCTGTGCCAACGCCCACTTTTGGTTTGTGAGCTGCACTGTGTGTGGACCAGGGGACACTGAAGGAAATTCACTGGAGGTGAATTCACTACTGATTTAGTGGTACTTAAAAAAATCTGGTTTTCTCGGGGCGCCTGGGTGGCTCAGTCAGTTAAGTGTCCGACTTCGGCCCAGGTCATGATCTCACGGTTCGTGAGTCTGAGCCCCATGTCGGGCTCTGTGCTGACAGCTCAGAGCCTGGAGCTGCTTCGGATTCTATGTCTCCCTCTCTCTCTGACCCTCCCCTGCTCATGCTGTCTCTCTCTCTCTCTCTCTCTCTCAGAAATAAATAAAACGTTAAAATTTTTTTTTTTTAAAAATCTGGTTTTCTTTCTCAATCTGCCTGCTACTATTTACTTTTCAAAACTCTCCAATAACCTCTCGTGCATATATGTGTCCAGGTGTTATGGTTGTGTTTAGGGGGAGAGACCGGGTGGAGTGTGCTCACTTTATCTTATCTGAAGTTGGAATCCTTACCTTTATTTTTTAAAGATAATTTCACCATATATGGCCTCCAGTTATGCAATGAATAAGTCATGGGGATGAAAGATACAGCATAGGGAATATAGTCAATGGTATTTTAATAGCCTTGTCTGGTGATAGATGGTGGCTGCACTTGTGAGCATAGATAATGTATAGATTTGTTCAATTTCCATGTTGTACACCTGAAACTAATGTAATATATTGTGTCAAGTATACCCAAATAAAAATTCTATTTCTTAACAAAAGATATTCACTGTATAAAACTCCACGTTGACATTAAAAACATTTCAGTAATTTGAAGATGTTGATCCATTGTCTTCTTACTTACACTGTTTGCAATAAGAAATCTGCTGTCATTCTGATGTTTGTTTCTCTTTATGTAACATGTCTTTTTCCTCTGGCTAATTTTGCAAATTTCTCTTTATCGTTGAGGTTAAGCAAATGGTGTGCATTTATGTTTTCTGTGCTGGAAATTCCCTGAGCTTCTTGAATCTGTGGGTTTGTAGTTTTTGTCAAATTCGGAATATTTTAAGCCATTATTTCTTTAACTAGGTTTTATGTTCTTCTTCTCCTTTGGTGATTCTAGTTACCCTCAATCAGGTTGTGTGAAGTTGTTCCTCAACTCACTGATTCTCTGGTAATTTGTCAAAATTATTTTTTCTCTTTGTGTTTTGTTCAGGATTCTTTCCATTGACCTGTCTTTAAGTTCATTGGTCTTTACCCTTGCAATGTCTCCTCTGCTACTAATTTCATTCAGTGTATTTTTCATCTCAGATATTGTGGTTTTCATGTCTAGAGATTTGATTAGGGTCTTTTAACTATTTTCCATGTCTTTAACTTTTTAATTTTTTAAATGTTTTATTTATTTCTGAGAGAGAGAGAGAGGTTGAGAGAGCGTGAGTGAGCAAGCAGGGGAAGGTCAGAGAGAGAAGGAGATACAGAATTTGAAGCAGGTTCCAGGCTCTGAGCTGTCAGCACAGAGCCTGATGCAGGGCTCAAACCCACGAACCATGAGATCATGACCTGGGTTGAAGTTGGACGCTTAACTGACTGAGCCACCCAAGCGCCCCTCTAATTTTCTGAATATATATGATCGTGGTATGTTTTTCTTTTTTCTTGTTTTTAGAAAGACTGTTTTTTAGAGCAGTTTTATGTTCATAACAAAATTGAGGAGAAGGGACAGAGATTTCCCATATACTTTGTGCCCCCACACGTGCATAACTCTCCCATTATCAACATCAGAGTGGTGATATTTTTTTCTTTTTTACCAAGCAGGAAGCTATGTCAGCATATCATTATCACCCAAAGTCTATAGTTTACACTAAAGTTTATTCTTGGTGTTGTACATTTTACGGGTTTGGGCAGATGTATAATGACATGTATTCACTGTTGTAATTTCACACAGAGTATTTTCACTGCCCTAAGAATCCCATTTGCTCTGTCTATTCATCCCTCCTTCCTCTATTCCTGTCAACTGTTGGTATTTTTATGGTCTTCACAGTTTTATCTTTTCCAAATGTCATATAGTTGGAATCATACATATGTAGTCTTTTCAGAATGGCATTTTTCACTTAGTAGTCATATTTAAAACAGCAATCCACATCTTTTCATGGCTTGATAACTCATTTCTTTTTAGCTGCAAATAATATTTGATTGGATGCACCATAGTTTATTATCCGATCACCTACTGAAGGGCATCTTGGTTATTTCCAAGTTTTGGCTCTTATGAATAAAGCTGCTATAAACGTCTGTGTGCAGGCTTTTGCGTGGACATAACGTTTCAGTCCACTTGGGTGAATACCAAGGAGCATGGTTGCTGATCATATGGTAAGAGTATGTTCTGTTTTGTAAGAAACCATCAAACTGTCTTCCAAAGTGACTGCATCATGTTGCATTCCCACCAGTAATGAATGAGAGTTCTTATTATTCCACATTTGGAGTTAGTATTCTGGATTTTGACCATTTTAATAGGTGTGCAGTGACGTCTTATTGTTGTTTTAATTTGTATTTTTCCTGATGACATACGATGGACAGCTTTTCATATGACTGTTTGCCATGTGTATGTCTTCTTTGGTAAAGTATCTGTTCAGGTCTTTTGCCCATTTTAAATTGGACAGTTTGTTTTCTTATTGTTGAGTTTTAAGAGTTCTTTGCTTACTTTTGGTCAGCGGTTCTTTATCAGCTGTGTCTTTTGCAAATATTTTCTCCTGGTCTGAGCTTGTCTTCTCATTCTCTTGCCATTGCCTTTCACAGAGCACAAGTTTTTAGTTTTAATGAAGTTCATATTTAAAAAAATATTTTTATGTTTATTTTTGAGAGAGAGAGTGGGAGAGAGAGAGAGAGAGAGAGAGGGATTGGGGAGGGGCAGAGAGGAAGGGAAACAGGATCTAAAGTGGCCTCTGCACTGACAGCTGAGAGCCTGATGCAGGGCTCAAACACAAACAGTGAGATCATGACCTGAGCCAAAGTCAGATGCTTAACCGACTGAGCCCCCCAGGCGTCTCTGAAGTTCAGCCTTTTAATTAGTTCTTTCACAGATTGTGTCTTTGGTGTTGTCTCTACAAAGTCATCTCCAAATCTAAGGCCAACTAGGTTTTCTCCTATATTATCTGCTAAAGGTTGTAAAGTTTTGCATTTACATTTATACCAATGGTCCATTTTGAGTTAATTTTTGTGAAGGATACAAGTTCTGTGTCTAAATTAACTTTTTAAAAATAAAGTTTATTTTTTAAACATTTATTTATTTTTGAGAGAGAGAGAAAGACAGAGAGAACAGTAGGGGAAGGGCAGGGAGAGAGCACAGAATCTGAAACAGGCTCCAGGCTCCAAGCTGTCAGTACAAAGCCCGACATGAGGCTCAAACTCATGAACCATGAGATCATGACCTGAGCTGAAGTTGGACACTCAACAAACTGAGCCACTCAGATGCCCTATAAGTTTACTTTTTTAAAAGTTTATTTATTTATCTTGAAAGAAAGGGGTGGGGGAGAGAGAGAGAGAATGCTTGAACACATGCAAATGGGGGAAGGGGCAGAGAAAGGGGAGAGAGAGTCACAAGCAAGCTTCACACTATCGGTGCAGAACCTCCCATGGACTGTGAGATCATGACCTGTGCTGAAATCAAGAGTTGGATGCTTACCTGACTAAGTCACCCAAGTGCCTCTAAGTTTACTTTTTAGCATGTGGATGTCCAGTTTTTCCAGTTTGTTAACAAGAGCTTTGCTTCATTGTCCTGACTTTGCTTCTGGCAGAAAGACCAGTTGACTATATTTACAGGGATCTATTTTTGGACTCTATTCTGTTCCATTGACCTATTTATCTATTCTTTCATCAATACCACATTGTCTTGATTATCATATTATATAATAAGTCTTGAAGTCAGGTAGTGTTGGCTCTCCATCTTTGTTCTTTTCCTTCAATATTGTATTGGCTGTGGTAACTTTATTTATTTATTTATTTGGGAGCAAGGACCTTTGAAATTTGCTAGCTTTCTTTTTAGGCACATAGTAGTTGTTGTTTTTTTTTTTTTGTAATTGAAGTATAATTGACATACAATGTTATATTAGTTTTAGGTATATAACACTGTGATTCCACAATTCTATGCATTACTCAATTCTTACTACAATAAGCGTAGCTACCATCTGTTACCACACAATGTTATTACAATATTATTGATGATATTCCCTATGCTGTACTTTTTAATCCCCATGACTTATTTATTATTATTTTTCCTTTTAGGCATACAAGTTTATTTTTCTTTTCTTTTCTTATTTTTATTGTGTTTAAAATTTATTTTATCATTTTATTTTTTTATTAAAATTTGTTTTTTAAATTTGCTTATTTTGAGAGACAGAGCGAGACAGAGTGTGAGCAGAGGAGGGGCAGAGAGAGAAAGAGACACGGAATCTGAGGCAGGCTCCAGGCTCTGAGCAAGTGTTCAGCACAGAGCATGATGCGGGGCTTGAACCCATGAACTGTGAGATCATGACCTGAGCCAAAGTTGGACACTTAACTGATTGAGCCACCCAGGAACCCTGTCTTTTATTATTTTTAAATTTTATTTAAATCCAAGTTAGTTAAGGTATAGTGTAATAATGATTTCAAGAGTAGAATTTAGTGATTCCTCACTTACATATAATACCCGGTGCTCATCCCAACAAGTGCCCTCCTTAATGCCCATAACCCAGACTTATTTGTTTTATAACTGAAAGTTTATACTTCTCAATCCCCTTCACCAATTTTGACCATTCTCCCTGTGTAGTAACTTTTTAAAATGTTCTTGTATGCTAATTCTAACATCTATGTCAGCTCTGATTTCATTGATTTTTCCTCTTATCACAAATCATATTTTCATACTTCTTTGCATGTCAAGAAATTTTTGATTGGATGCCAGACATTGTTTAAATTTTACCTTGCTGGTTACGTGATGTTTATTATAGATCTAAAATAGTCCTGAACTTTGTTCTGGGATGCAGATAAGTTGCTTGAGAACATTCTGATCCTTTCAAGTCTTGTTTTTAAGATTTGTTGGGTGGGGCCAGCAAATCAGTAACAATTACCCCAGACCAGACTAGCGTCTGATTTTGAGATAATGAATTCCCATGACTGAGGCAAGACCCTTCTTCGTACTCTACCCAATGCCTGTGAATATGGGACTTCCTAGGCTGGTGGTGGGAAGTACTTCTCAGTCTTGTGTGAGCGCTGGGCTCTGTTCCTGCTAATCCCTTCTGGGACCTTCTTTCCCCACTGTGGGTAGTTTCCTCACCCACCTGCACTGATTACTTGTCTCCTTGTCTCCTGAATACTTGAAGGGATCTTACGCAGATCTCCAGAGTTCTGTCTGAAGCTCTGTCCTCTCCAGTGCTCTGTCCTGTGAACTCTGGATACCTTGTCTTCCTGGATTCTCAGCTCTGTCTTCTCCACTCAGTGTTCCCTGGGCTCTGCCTGGTTTCCCGTGGCTGTGCTCCAGTCTGGAAACTCACCCAGTGCAGCAAGCAAAGGAGATCTTCAGGGTCACTCTGTTTATTCCCCACGTCTCGAGAATTACTTGCTTTTGTAGCCTGATATCTACGAATGAAACCTGTTGTCTCATATATTTTCCCTTTTTTGTTGTTTTTGGTTATTTTATTGTTATTTGGTTATTTTAGTTAGGAATGTAAATCTAATCCCTGTTATCTCCACCTATAGACCACTTAATGAGAGTGAAAGTGTCTAGAAAATAATACACTAATTGAGCACCCATTGTATACCAACAGCAGCACTAAGAACTTTATTTCTCGTATCCATAGACTCTTCACATTAATTCACTAAAGTAGGCACTGCTGTTGTCCCATTTCCCACAGGAGATGATTGAGCCTTGCAGGGGTTACTTGGCAAGCGAGTGGTGAGGTCAATCTCAGGCAGTGGGGCTCTCAGCCACCCTAGGGTCCTGCCTCATCAGAGGATAGGCTTTAGGCTTCAACAGGGAGCTCCAGGGTCTTCTCATGGACCTTCCCAGGATGGTGAGTTTAAGTTAAATTTGAAAGAGCTTTGTGTGGGTCTCTGAACCTGAAGTGACCTTACGCACAAAGCTGAGAATAAAATTCTGGTTCTCAACCTTAATTTGGCCATTACTTTTTTCTCCTTGATCCCTCTGCTTCTCTACTGACTCCCACTTTGCTGAGGCTCAGACATTTGAGGCCCTTGGAGGCCTGGCCACAATTGAGACCCTCTAAGTTTATACATAGGGAACATTTTTCAGTAGTCAGATGGTTCACCCGAGGTACTATGAGGAAGCAGCCCAACCATGGCTCACAGGTCTGCTTCTGCTTGGAATTTACCTGACTCCATTCCCTTGGGTCCCCACCCTCCAGCCAGGTTTGCTCAGACTCTCCCTCACTGTCCTATGCTAACCTAGGTGCTGCATGTTTGTTAATCATCTCCCTTCCTCTGCTGTGAGCATGTGGGGCTGAGGACTTTTTCTTACTTGGATTTTTATACCTTGTACTAAGAAGAGGGTACCCAGCTGTACTGGGTCCTCGATGAAGATGGTATGAATGAATGAATGAATGAATGGCTCTCCCACTTGTGCAAACAAGGACACTTTGGATCTTAAGTAATGGAAGAGCCAACTCACAATGGTTTAACCATAAAGAGATGTATCATCGCACGGAAGCACAGGTTCTGCGGTGATGTCAGCTGCAGGCACGGTGCCATCAGGGCTCTAGCCTCACTGTTCTATGACTCCCTTGACTCTGCCTCTCCGTGTCCTAAGGAAGCCTCCCTTGTCACTCTAAGATGTGTGCTGCCAGCTGCCAATTGGACAACACCCAGAGGGAGAAAGATGGATGGAGGGCAAGTCCTTCTCATCCCTCTGATTGGCCAGCCTAGTAATGTATTCCCTCCTGGACCTATAATAGTCACAAGAGGAATTCCATGTGATGATTGGCCGAAATAATCACTGGCGAGGAGGATGTCATACTGTGATTGGCTAATCAGGATGCGGCCAGAATGACAGACGGAATTGGCCTCCCAAGTCCATGGGCAGTGCAAAGGAGAGGTGGACACCAGACCAATATGGGGCCCTGTGGGGAAGGAGGGAGTGGGGGAAGGTGACCTGTGCCCCAGCCACACACTGAAGGATGATGGGAAGTCTCCTACACTCCAGGTTGCCCTCTTTGCTCCCCCGAATAAGCAGGGCATGTGTGACAGCCTGCATGTCTTGGGTGTATGTTTGATGCCACAGAGGCACAATGCCATCAGAGACCCCCCAATTTCCCTTTGGGAAGGGATTACAATCACTCCATCTTAAACATTTTTTTTTTAGTGTTTATTTTTGAGACAGAGAGGGACAGAGCATGAGTGGGGGAGGGGCAGAGAGAGCAGGAGACACAGAATCCGAAGCAGGCTCCGGGCTCTGAGCTGTCGGCACAGAACCCGACTCGGGGCTCGGACTCAATGAACTGCGAGATCATGACCTGAGCAAAGTCGGACGCTTAACTGAGCCACCCAGGTGCCCCACAACCGCTCCATCATAGACATGAGGGAATGAAGGCAGGGAGGATTTAAGAAACTCAAAGTCGCACAGCTGAGCAGCAACACAGCTGGGGGCGGGCACCCGTGTCCACAGCGTAGGCATCATGCAGGAGGGTGACCTCAGAGGTCTTTTAGGGATGGGCGTCTCTGTGGCTCCCAGGGCACCGCCCCCACCCCCTTCCCGTCTACTTCCCACTGCCTCCTGTCTTGGCCCCTCCCTCCCACACAGGACTGAGATTCCTCAGTGGGCAGAAAGCACGGGTGGTTCAGGGACCCTTGGTCACATCCAAGGGTTCTTAAAATGCAGGTGGCCCTGAAAGCTTGGAAACCAGGAACTTTCACCTCCCTGGATAGGGTGGGAAGGGCAAAGCCAGCCTCTGGGGTTTCCTTTGTCCCCATCCCCTCCCCTCACCCCCAATTTAATCCTTCTGGGCCAGATGATGGAAAGATCCTTAGAAGGACATTGTATACAACCATAAGCAGACCATGCATGAGAAAGACAAAATATTTTTATTTATTTATTTATTAAATTTTAAAAAAATGTTTTATTTATTTCTGAGAGAGAGGGAGACAGTGTGAGCAGGGGAGGGTCAGAGAGAGAGGGAGACACAGAATCTGAAACAGGCTCCAGGCCTCTGTGCTGAGCTAGCTGTCAGCACAGAGCCCAACGCGGGGCTCGAACACACGAACTGCGAGATCATGACCTGAGCCGAAGTCGGACGCTTTACCGACTGAGCCCCCACCAGGTGCCCCGAGAAAGACAAAATATTAAGAAAACATTAAAGCCAAGGCTAGGTGAACCCCCGGGGCAGCAAGTGTGGGGGTGTGCTGTGGAACGCTGGATGCTACAGCCAAGCCAGGACCGCCCCTACCTGCCCACGGGCACAGTGACATCAACCGTGACAGCTCTCGTTGGCGGCCTGTTCATCGCAGACGCTGGGCTGTGTCCATCTGAGTAGTCGTCCACTTGACAGGCATTTGTTGGGCACAAGCGACGTTGTGCTGGCCATGCGGCCCACATCGCCTTGTTAAAACCTCCCCACTGTCCTGGTGGGTGGGCGCACTGCTGGCTCAGAGAGCCACGTGACCCATTGAGTGGGAGGATTTGACCAGCCTTCCCGCAGGCTCTATAGCCAAGCGTGCACCCTCTTCCCAGGTGGGATAACTGGGATTCTCCAGCCCCGCGTGCCTGCACCCGACCTCACTCAGGAACCGCCCAGGACACAAGGCTGCAAATCTCTTTTACGCCCCAGAAGCCAGGTGGCTCTTTTTTCTCATTGCTCCGAGTCTCTTTTCTCATCGCTGTTTGCAGGCAAAAAGCCCCTCACCCCACTTCCTGCTCCCAAATTCAGGACGTCCCTTCCCTCCCGGATCCAACACGAGCAGCTGCATTTGCTGCTCGCGCCTCTCAAATTCCTCACCCTGCGTCTGCCTGGAAAAATGCAAATAAAAGTAATATTATGATATTTTTTGTAAATAAGCAATGTAGCAACTCAAATCTGGTTTGGGCTGTCAGCCATATCCACCAGAGAGAAATTGATGTTGAAATATTTGCGTATGCTCTCATGGAACATTTATTGTGGAATGCTGGGCTCCAATAAAGCCTTTATATAAATTATTCATTATGGAATTCAGATGAAACGCCAAAACCCTCCCACCGCGGGGCTGCCTTTTTTTATTTTAATTTTTTCTTGTAACCTCTGAAGAGCTGGTGCTGGTTAGCGGCTAACGCCACTGGCCAGGCAGGCGGTATAATTAGCACCGAGAAAAGGATTCGTCGGGCACCACATTTCTGACGTTATGCTTGGCCTCTTCAAGCAAACTGGGCTTTTCTTAAAGGATTTTCTCTGCTGGTCGAGCACCTGCTAACGTCCTCTCCTGCCCGCCAGAGAGCTGTGGTTTCCTGTGAGCGCTTCCTGTCCGTGGTCAGGAAAACTGGTTTACTGCCGCCCGCACGGTCCTGTAAGGCTCTGGGAGGGAGTCAGCGCAGGTGTAAGGAGATCCAGGCTCAGACATTGTTATTGTGTGCCCCCAAATCCATGTGTTGAGGGGCTAACCCCCAGTTCCTATTTGGATCAACTAGGAGCATCGAGATGGGCCTCATACAATATGATCTGTGTCCTCAAAAAAGGGAACTTGGGACACGAGGCGTGCAGTCAGGGAGAGCACTGTGCAAACAGGAAGGCGTCCGTCCAGGAGCCTCAAGAGGAATCAACCAGCCGACACCTTGATCTCGGACTTCCAGCCTCCCCAGTGGTGACAAAATGCCTTTCTGCTGGTCAAGCCGCCCTGTCTGTGGTGTTTTCTCACGGCCGCCCCAGCGAACTAACACAGAGATGAAGTGACTCTTCAAGGTTCAAAGGCAGCGGGGCGCGATTCGAACCCGCGGCCTCGGGGTCCGGACGGCGGGCATCTTCAGGTTGGAGGAAGCAGAAGCCCACTTAGCGAAGTGGCCCCAAGTCCTCCTGCGGAGGCCAAGGATCAGAAAAGCAGAGGCTGAGACGAGAACCCCTCCATGGCCCCCTGTTCTCCCCTTCCCGGTGCTGGCCACAGCTCTCGGTACATATTTGCGGAGTTAACCTCACGGCTCACGAACGAATAAATGAAGGAGCAGGTAAGTGAGTCCCACTTGCTGGGATGACTCCCCAGGGAGAATCCCAGACGCCCCTTGCATGTTGGGTGACCACAGCAGACTGTGTCCCGCAGCCCAGGGACCTCCGGGGCTCTCCTGGGGCAGTGGAGGTTCCCGGGGGCGCCTTGTTCTCTTGTACCGTGTGACAAGGACAGGTGTGACCCCAGCCTGGGGACGGATGGGTCTCCCTTGAAGGGAGTCCTGGCCGAGGGCAGTTTCTGCAGGCAAGGAGGGCCGGGCGGCCGGGGACTCGCTGTCCCGCCCAAGGGCTTCTGCCTCAAGCAAAGTCCGCTGGCCTGATTCAAGTTCAAGTGTGGCTTGGCACGGCCTCAAATGGTCTTTGGGGGTTTTCCATTTTCATTGTTAACATTATTAATCACTTCTTTTCTCTCAGGGAGAAGCAGGTGGTGCATTAAGGAAATTGTTTGTGAAACGTATTGGATTTATGCTGAAAACAGTTAACATCTCACAGAGCAGCACTGAGTCCTGAGAAGCTTCTGGATCCTTGGTGCTTCCCAACACCCCAGTGGTGGCTCGGAGCAAAGCGGTGCCAATAAAGGCAGGTCCTGGGGTCGGGGCTGATGCCTCCTTGCCCCTTCCTTCCCTCCGCAGACTCACCAGCCCCTGTGTCCAATGTGCATGCACGCCTGTGTTTTAGGTTTTACTGCTTGATCATGTGTTTTGTTAGCGTGTTGTTCAGAATTCCTAGGTTGCTTTGAAGACTCAGGCGTAGAAGTTTCCAGAGGCCTTCAGTCTGACTGGACCACCAGCTGTCCCTGGTCGTGTCCCCTCTGTCCCTCAGGCGGTTCCGCCTGCGTGGCTCCGCCTTTCCCTCCACACCCCCATCTCCCTGCTGTGGCCCCGCCCCGGCCTCGGGGTCCTGCCCGGCCGTCTCACCCCACCCTCCCGCCGTCCAGCTCCCCGTCGGACCCCAGTCGGCCAGAGCCCCGTGTCCAGCGATGGCCACGCCCGACCACCCCCCACCGGCCTCCTGGGCCCCGGTCCCGGAAGCGCGGCCTCCTCCGAGGCGCGGGCCGGACTCACTTTGCCATCACTCTGCTCTCTGCGGGTGACAGCTCCCCAGGCACCGGGTGAATGGATGCGCTCGGAGGATGACAACACGGTTACTAAGAAAACCCATCCTTGAAGCGACGCCTTCTTTTTCCCCTAAAAAGAGCAGCGTTTGGGCGTCAGGAAGGCCGTGCTGGCGGCATTGGTGACATCAAGGATGTGTGTCCTCGATGGCAGCCGTGCTGGGCTTTGACACCTGTGCTCACTTGCATAAGGCAGAGTGGTCTGCGGAGGGGCTTCTGTCCTCCCTTTGGGCTTTTCTTCCCCCACCTGCCCGTCCCTCCCGCCCGAGGGGCCCCCCGAGCTTCGGCACCTCGGGGCCTGCTGTTCTCCTCGCCGCCCCCTCCCCAGCCCTGGAAACAGCCGTGTGGAGCATCATTTTCGCGTCTGTGACTCTCAGGTCTTGGTGGCCTGAGGCTGTGGCTCTGACCCTCCTGCAACGGGAGAGTGGGGGGCCGAGGGACGGCCAGAAGAGATCGAGGCGGATGGGGCCGGCTCCCGCCACCTGTCCCGGCCCCGCAAGGTGAAATGACAGGCAGCCGGCCCTTCTGGAACCCGTCTGCTCTTGGCTGTTCAGCGATGTGTTCTAACATGTTCCTGGAACGCTTCTTCGCCATCTGTCTCGTGCGCTGGATCACCCGGCGGCTCGGAGAGGGGGGTCTGATTTGCAATTGTAAATTGTCTTTTTTCCTTCCTCTTCGCTCTGCACGCAGCCACTCTGGCGACTTCAAGGGGCCGTCGTGGTGGTTTGCTTGTGCTCCATACGGCACGCGACATCCTCCCTGAAGTCTTCCTGCAGCCCAGACCCCACGGCGGGCTCGCCAGGCTGGCAAGGAGGCTGGTGGAGGGAGGCTGGGGGAAGGGAGGGGCCCAAGACAATGGCCCGTCCCCAAGGTGACCTTGGCTTGATTCCGGGCACCGACCCTGGACTCCACAGAGGGGACCCAATCCCAGAGCCTGCCCACCAGGACCCACCCGGCCTCCGGGTCTCCGATTCTGTCCTTCCCAGTCACGCCGGCCGCCCGAGGATTCCTGTGCCGCACCGGGCAGCTCTTGTCACCGCTGCGTAGCGCCCACCCTCCTTAGCGCGCCTGCCGCCCCCTGCGCACAGCTGCCCTCTGCCCCCCAGTGACACTGACCTCCACTACACCTCAAACACGCCAGACACACGCTGCGTAGGCTTTTGCCCTGTGGCTCAGCTGCTGAATTCTGCCAAACATCTAAAGTAAAAGTCATACCAGATCTTCGCAAACGCTTCCTCAAAACGGCAGATGAGAAAGCACGTCCAGCTCAGTCTGCGAGTGTGCGTGACCACCGGCGAGGGGCAGAGGCCTCCGTGTCAGCCCCGACTCGTAGCGAGTGCTGCCGGCCGGGGCCCAGGCCCGACACCCGCCCCCCACGGTTCTGGGGGCTGGAAATCAGGGTGTCCTCACCCCGGGCTCTGGTAACCACCCTCTTCCGGGCTCGCGGTGGCGGGATTCTGGCTGGGTCCCCGCGGGGTGGCGAGCGGGCGCCCCGTCTTGTCCCCTCCTTACCAGGGCACCGGTCCCGTCGGCCCCGCCAGCCTCATCTAACATAACTGCCTCCACGGGCTCCACCGTCAAATACCCGCCCACTGGGGTCAGAGCTTCAGCACAGGGAATCTGGGGGGCACAGCGACACAAAACAGGCCTGTGTGCCATTCACCCCTCTGCCTGGACCCCGCCCATCCCCCACTCCTCACCCGGCCTCTGCTCAGGGCCACTCGCTCCCGAACTGCTCACGGCATTTCTTTCTGTCCTGCCTCCGTCTTGTCCAGAAGCGGTTCCATCTAAACTGCAGATGGAGCCTGCAGTTTCCGCTACATCACACCGCCCGTCCCGCGGACAAGGTGATGACGACAGACAGACGGATGGACCGACAGTTTGGACGAGCGGATCAGTGCCAGTCCCGGGGGAAGCTGAAGTGGTGGTGTGTGTGGAACTGGGGTGGCGAGGACACATGTGGGTACTCAGGCTGGCGACCGGCTCCTCGCAGCCCCCCGGGGCTCACCGGTTAATCCCCGGGAGCCCAGGACAGGTGATCGGGCACGTGGGGGCCTGGCCCCCTGGTGGGGGGTCCCTTTTAGACCACGTGGAGGCCGTTTTCTGGAACGGGGTGGGAACCCCGTTCTCTGTGGTTCTCTGTGGGAACCCCAGAGCCACGTGGGCCTGGGGCAGGAACAGCCCAGGACAAGACGGTGCACTGTGCGGGGCCAGCCTCGCCCCAGGCCTGTCGAGGAGCGGCCGTGGGGTTGTTCGTAGGGCCCCAGCGGGGAGGGGAGGACCTGGGAACCTGGGCCTGGAGGGGCATTTAGAACCACAGGTGTGGCTGGATGTTGAGGGCAAGGACCAGAGACCGGCCAGCGGAAGCCCAGACCCGTGTTCGCGCCCTTGCCGTCTGTCCAGGCTGGCATTTCCCCGGCTCAGCTTCAGGGGGACCTGCTCCCTGTGGGGCTTCTTAAAGGTGTTAGCGTCTCGACGACTCAGGAGCCAGGGCAAAGGGGGGCTTCCCTCACTCTGAAACCTCACCGCAGTGGCTCCGTTACCTGCAGGTGGGATGCTGCCGGGTCGGCGCCCCGGCCACGCGGCTCTCCTGCTTCCATGGCCCCCGCCTGCACCCCCACCTCCTCCCACCTATGTTTGCCGGGTTATGCTCCATTTCCGCCAGAGTCTTCCACTTGGGGTGAGGACAGCCCCTGACATCCTGGGAAAGAAGCCCCCCTAGGCTCCCACCAGCCGACGACAAGCAGAAATCCATGGGCAGCGAGCAGACAGGGTGTGACCGAGCTCCATGTGACCCTCTCGGCCGCGTGTCATCCGGTGGTGGCATCACGGGGCTGCTGCGTGCCCCCTGGCGTCCCTTGCAAGGGAGAGACACCCCGCCTTCCCATGGCGAGACAGAGGCTCCCGGTGCAGCCGTGGGACCCGCCTCAGGTCGGGCAAGAGGCCGTTAGTGCGGGTTCAAGAGCGCGCCGTGTGGGCGGCTCACCGGAGCCTCTGGTAGCATTGGGCGCCCCGGAAGTGCTGGCAATAACAGTGATTCGAGCTTTTTTTTTTTTTTCTTCCCTGAGCGCTTGTTTTGCTTTCTGGTGTCCCTTGTCCCTTGTTCACACACGTGGAGCTGATTTCGAGGAGCCCAGGAGCCTGCCTGCTGCACGCGCTTCGTCCCCGGTTCTGTGTCGGCGCCTTGCCTCTGCTGTCGTCCTGCTCACGCGTTTCCATGGTCTCAGCGAACTGGGTGTGTTTGGGTGACAGGGCGAGGGTGCCAGCCTTCTCCTCCCCCTGCCCGCGGAAGGGGATCGGTGCCCTCCTGGTCCTCTGGATTTGGGGTAAGCAGGGCCTGAGGAAAGCTCGGAGCAGAGAGGTGTCCAGGTGCATGAAGGCTCTGTGACGTCACAGAGGTGTGATGGAGAGGAGGGAGGTGCTCAGTGTCACGGAGAGCTCCTGGGGCTTTCCCCGCGAGGGGCTCTGCGACAGACGTGGACGCAAAAGGGTGAGGGAAGGGAGGGAGAGGCTTCCGGAAGTTCAGGCCACCGACTGCAAATCAGACTTCTGAATGCAAGTGTCAAGTTCTCGTGGAGACGGCACCGCAGGGGACCCAGCTGATATCTGGGTTACATTTGTGACGTAGATTGACTCCCTTCCAGACAAGACAGAGGCAGGATGCACATCAACAAATTACATGAACCGGAGAGCCCATCTTCCTTGAACTTGCCATCCTCTGGCGACCCATCTGTCTTCTCCCTCCTCACATGAAACTTAGGGGCGCTTGGTGAAGAAAACTTACTCCCCCCGCAGCCTGGGAACAGCAAGAGATTTGGGATGTGAGTCTGTTGAAGAAGGAATGGCCTCTAAGCTCCCGGGGGAACAGAACCACGTCTCGATGCCGCCTGTACCCACCTTCGTCTCCTTAATGCAGAGAATGGAGAGTTGATGGTAATTCACGCCCATGCACGGAAACATACCCTCATCTCTATGTGCTCTTGCTGTAAGTTGCTGGGACCACCATGGGGCTCCTGGGAGTCGTGCAGAGACAGCCGGCTATCCATCAGGGATGGGCACTCCCTTCCAAGCCGTGGAGCCTGTACTGGGAATTGCTTTTCCAGGCAGGGGTCACATTTCCCAGCCTCCCTGTAACTAGGCAGGGTCAAGTGACTGAGTGATGGACAGAACAATGTGGGCAGAGGGATGGATGTCACTCCAGTGCTATGACTGCAGACCCTCCCCCAGGACAGCAGACCCTCCCCCCTGGTGACAGCGGGTGTTTATCGCTCACTGGGGAGGCACTTTGACCTGTTTCTTCATATGTGCACAGGGTGGGGAGAGGGCGCTGGCATCATTCAATCCTTTCTCCCCCAGGTCCAGTGTCTCATGGAACATCCCGGATGCAGCCCTGGGGAGTTACTTCCCTCTCATTTTCTCAGAGTGTAACGCTTACCTGGGGAAATCTCCCGGAGAAGAGCTCACCTTCGCAGTGTCTGGAAGGTGCCCGATGCCGGTCATGGTGAGCTCCGTCCCGGGACCAAGCTGCCTGCATGCATGGCTGGTGGTGGCACTATTCTGCCTGCCTTACTGCACCTGAGCTACAATCTCCCTGGTCCTTTAGGAAGATGACTCACTGCTCTGACGCTTGGTGGACGTCTCCCCTATTTCAGGGGGCATGAGAGCAGTGGGGTGGGGGGCGCGGAGAGAGGATGGGGTCTCCTGGGTCAGGGTCCCACCTGTCAACTGTGCTCTCTCAAAACAAATTGGCCGCGGGCGCCTGGGGGCTCAGTCAGTTGAACATCCAACTTCAGCTCAGGTCATGATCTCACAGTTTGTGGGTTCAAGCCCTGTGTTGGGCTCTGTGCTGACAGCTCAGAGCCTGGAGCCTGCTTTGATTCTGTGTCTCCCTCCCTCTCTGCCCCTTCCCTGCTCATGTTCTATCTCTGTCAAAAATAAATAAATGTTAAAAAAAAATCAGCCACTAGAACCCATATTCCTACTGACCCCCGCGGGCTGGTACCCTACCCACTCTCATTGCAGATGAGGATCTGGGGGCTAAGTCACATTGCTAGTGCGAGTCAGCACCGAGGTTGAACCCTGTTTTCAAAGCCTGTGTGGACATGTATGGGTGTGTGTGCACTCATGTGCTCACATATGCATTCACACGTGTGCGCACTCACATGTGTGTGCGTGCAAGGGGAGGTGTGCACGTGGGTGTGCACCTGGAGATCGCCTCGCCTCCTGAATTCCAGCAGCCCTTACGTGAGTGGCTGACCTGGCAGACCTATAGCAACACGTGCTCGGAAATTCAGCGAAGCCCCCGAATCCCGCAGGCCTTGTTGGGGGGCAGTGGGGAGGTGCTCAGGGAAGCCTTCCAGGAGCAGAAGGAGCTCGGAGGACAGTGTGCCCTTCTGAATGTCAGTGCCTGGGCCTCACGGCCCCAGGCCCCAGCACGGGAGAACACCCCCCGCCCTTCAGTGGCCCAGGGGCCTCTGACCGGGTCAGGTGTGAAGTTCAGCACCTCCCTGGGCCCAGGGGAGTCCGCCAGCCTGGCTTCTCTGCCGGCAGCCATCCTGGCAAGGTGGCACAGCCTGGGGTCTGCAGAAGGACCCCTCCCCCCCCAGGTGCCAGCACCCGGAAAAAGCCTTCCCAACCACCTCCTTTATCAGCCCTGCCCGGGTGGTTCAGTAAATGACTCCTCTGGCCACACCGAAGGCTGGTGCTTCTCAGGGGCCCCATGGGGACAGAGGTGTCGGGTCACCGCCTCTGAGGCGTGCGGGCCTGCTCAGATGGTTCGGGGCTGCATCTCTGAGCACCTCCCCCCTGTCCTGGAGGCTGGGTTGGTTTCCCTGCTGCAGGTTATTTGGTTATTTACAGGAGAACATCCATTCCTACCCCCTTGGGCTGGAATCCCAGCCCTCAG
Organism: Hyaena hyaena; assembly: GCF_003009895.1. Lineage (NCBI taxonomy): Eukaryota > Metazoa > Chordata > Mammalia > Carnivora > Hyaenidae > Hyaena > Hyaena hyaena. The sequence continues at coordinate 159,576 of NW_024081367.1, forward strand.
ATGGGACAGAGGCCGTGGGGCTGGCCTTCAGCCTGCTGTCGGAGATGTGGCCTCCCCAAGCTGCCGTGTGACTGCCTGTCTCCCACTCCCGCCCCCAAAGCCAAACATTTAAAATGATCCTGATTTAATTGGGCTAATTTAGGAGGAACGGCAGCCGCGACTTCGCTCGGGTTGCTGAGTCTCATTGAAAGACACGTTAATATTCTGATTCCAAGAGGGATCTGTGAATTCCTCAGTTACAGATAATACAATTATATTTCTAAATTCTTCCCCTAAATTAGTACAGATGGTTAAAAATACTCTCGACTTTTAATTAATCTTCCCGGCAATAGTCTTATGAATACAAATGGATCATTATCCCCTTCAGCAGATGGGGCTGGGGGTGGGGAGAGTCAGAGCCAAGTCCCCAGCAGGTCGCCAGGCCTCAGGGAGGTCCTGGGGCTATAGTCCTGGGGGTGGAAACGGGGCCCCCAACACAGTCCTCTCATTTCCTGCCTCCTGGGGTCTGCTGGGCCTGCCATGGTGACTTCCGTCTCTCGGGGGGGAGGGGGGGCTGGGAGAGCTGCCCTTTGCCCACCGACTGTCCGAGGGTCCCTTTGGTTGTGCAAGGGAGCTTTGAAAGGACCCAGATGTTTCCTTAGTTATGAGGCTGCTCTGCCCAACCTGCGCTTGTGTGCACGTGTGTGTGTGCACATGTGTGTGCACGTGTGTGTGTTCTAAAGAACTTTGCGTTGGGTGCCATAACTGAGTCTTTTATTGTCTGTTTGTGAGTCTGTCTACCTTGCAGGCATCTCTGGCTTGTTCTTTGTGTGCCCAGAATCTAACACGGGGCTGGCCCAGGCTGGATCCAAGGGCTTGTTGAAATTAGCTGTGCTTTGAAATTCAAAGCCAAGTTTCCGGGACTATGTCAAAGTAAAATCCTCCTGTGCATCAGAGGATACTAATGACAGAGTAATATGACAATGTCACAGAATGGGAGAAAATATTTGCAAACTACGTAACTGATAAGGGGTTAGTACGCAGAATATATAAAGAACGCCTATAACTCAACAACAATGAACCAAACAATCCTATTCAAAAAAAGGGCAAAGGATTTGAGCAGACATTTCTCCAAAGAAGACGTACACATGGCGAGCAGACACATGAACAGATGCTCGCCGTCGCTGGCCGTCCGGGAAGTGCAGATCTGCACGACAATGAGATGCGACTTCACACGCATCGGGTGGCTATAAACAACAAAAAACAAGTGTTGGTGAGGATGTGTAGAAACTGGGCCCTTGTGCTGTTGGTGGGAATGTAAAATGGTGTAGCCGCTGTGGAAAACAACCTGAAAAAATGAAAAATTACTATACGATCCCGCATTTCCACTCCTGGGCATAAATACACCCTGAAAATCAAAAGCAGGGACTTCAACAGGTGTTTGTACACTCACGCCTGTAGCAGTGCCGTTCATAATGGTTAAACTGTGGTGGGCGCCTGGGGGGCTCAGTCGGTTAAGTGTCGGCTCAGGTCATGATCTCGGCTCAGGTCATGATCTTGTGGTTCGTGGGTTCGAGCCCCGCGTCGGGCTCTGTGCTGACAGCTCAGAGCCTGGAGCCTGTCTTTGGATTCTGTGTCTCCCTCTCTCTCTGCCCCTCTCCTGACCACGCTCTGTCTCTCTGTCTCTCAAAAATAAATATTAAAAAAAATTAAAAACATTAAGAAAAATAAAACTGTGGGAGCAACCTGGGTGCAGGCCCACACAACGGAATACCATTCAGCCTTAGGAAGGAAGGAAATGCTGACACGCGCTCAGTGAAATAAGCCAGTCGCGGAAGAACGATACCGTATGATCCTGCTTCTATGAGGAGTCTAGGGTGGTCAGATCCACAGACAGAAAGTGTCAGGGTGGGTACAGGGCGGGTGCAGAGGGGCTATGGAGGGGGTGGGGTTCATGGGGCATCAGTCTGGAGATGGATGAGATGGTGAGGATGACAGCACAGCCACGTGAACGTGTTTGATGCCACTGAGCTGTGCACCTAAAAATAATTATGGTGGCAAATTGTACGTGTATTTTGCCCCAGTTTAAAAGAGGACAAATTCCCTTGTCAAGAGCCTGGCTCTGGATCCAGCTTCTTGCTGATGACAGGCCAGGGTGACCAGACATCTCCTGGGGACGGTGGGAGATGGGGACCCCATCAGATATCCAGGGTGGAGGTTCTCTCTAAGCTGACTTAGCAAGGCTCCTGCTATGCCGGACGAGGCAGGCCCCACGGGGTGGGCGAGGGGGAGCCCTACAGCCTTGGGGGAGGCAGAGGGGAGTTCAGAGTCTTTGTGAAGGCACATCAACTCCGAGAGAGGTCTCCTCAGCCTAGACCTGCCTGCCTGTCTGTTCAGGGAACTGACCCATTGAAACGGGTGGGCTGCAGGCGGATGCTACCTGTCTGGCGAAATGCTGTTTCTTCCAGGTAACTCATCCCAGAAAACTGCTTCCTGTCTCCCATAACCAGCTCCGCAGAGCCTCACGCCTGGGAGCTGCCCAGTCCTGCTGCACTGCTCTCTGGGCCCCGCACGGTCAAGGCCAGTGGGGGTGCACCTCTAGGATCAGAGCTGAGCTGTGGCTCCCGGGAGCGAAGTGTGGGGAGGGCCGGGGCTTCAGAAGGTCGAGGTTGGCAGTGCTCGGGGCCAGCGTGTGCTGGTGATGTGAACCAGCCGGCTCTCGGGCAAATGCGTGCACACCTGTGCACACAAGTCACCGCGTGTTTTACTGACGGATGCGCAGCACACTGTTTACAAGTAAGAATACAATATACACAGCCTTTACTGTAAATTCCATATGGTCAATTGATTCTTGCAGATTGCTGTTGCTGATTTTTGCCAAACTCCCGTATTATTCATAATCAACCACGCTTGCCGCGCTCCGACACGATGTTAGCTCATGCTTTTGTTCATGCTGGTGAGTGAGACAAAGCTACAACCACAGAGCTGCATGTCTGGACGTCACGTCTGCCGACGATGTGAGTGATTTCTTTGCTGAACCGGATGATGGTTTTCAAACACGGGGAGGATATTTCTTTCCTCAGCTGTGTTCTCCACAATGTAACTAACGAGTACACTCACAACTCACTTCCAGGTTTAACCTGCATCAGTGACACTTCGTCATTTCTCAGTCTAGAAAATCTGCGAGACAAGAAGTCAAGCCTTGATGTGTAGTGGTGGCCAATTTCCGTGGTGTGATTTCCGTGATCTCAAGCTCCTCGTGGGGACGTCGTGAGACGCAGGGCTGGGAGCAGGTGGGCAGTAAGGCCCGGCCGTGTGGCCCCCCCCAGGCACACCCGGTACCCTCGAGGGCACAGAGAACGGTAACGTGTGGTAAACTAATTAGGGAGCGAGGAATTTTGAGTCCTTGTTACTTTTGTTTTTATTATAATTAAAAAAAAATTTTTTTTAATGTTTTATTTTTGAGAGAGAGTGAGACGGAGCACGAGTGGGGGAGGGGCAGAGAGAGAGGGAGACACAGAATCTGAAACAGCTCCAGGCTCTGAGCTGTCAGCACAGAGCCTGATGCGGGGTTCGAACGCACAAACCATGAGATCACGGCCTGAGCCAAAGTCGGACGCTTAACTGACTGAGCCACCCAGGCGCCCCTGTTTTTATTATAATTTAACTGTGAATCTATGCACTAGATTTTGTAACAATGGCTGTGTTTTAACAACTGGCTCCTACAATCCCTGAAAATTTAACATGAGCTCCTACCAGGAGGAGCGAACGGGCTCGAGCACCCCCTGCAGGCTCCCTTCCGCCACCTCCCAGAACAGTCTGAACCAAGAGCATCCTCCCAAGGAAGCTGGCGGCTTGTGTAGTGACCAATACACACCTGTCCCCCAGGCCTGGAGCGCCCCAGGCTGCCGCTACACATGCAGATGTGACCCTTCACAGCTCGGTGGGTCGTGAGCCTCGGTTCACAGGTCTGACGGCTCGGGCACAGAGAGCACACACGTGTCGCTCAAAGCCACACAGCAAGTGCTCTCATTTCAGAGTCCATTCTGGGACTTCTCTTGCCATATCTTGCTGCCGGGGAAAATAATACATCCTTTTAGAATCCACTAAAAACATTCAGGAATTTAACACCGTCAGTCTTCCTGGCTGGACTCCGTTTATAAGCAACTACGGGCCTGAGGTCCCCTGCAAACGCCTTAGACCGCACACCCTCACTGTCACCCTTGGAGGAGGGGTTTGGGGGCTGTGCTATGGACTCTGGGTTTGTGTGACCCCTTGATTCATATGTTACAATCCTAACCCCCAGTGTGATGTATTAGGAGGTGAGGCCTTGGGAGGTGATTGGGTCAGGAGGGTGGGGTCCTCACGTGTGGCATTTGTGCCTTTTCAGAAGAGAGCTTGCCCTTCCTCTCTGTTGTCCTACATGTGAGGGCACCACAAGAAGACCTCCATTTGCAAACCAGGAAGCAGTTGCTGGACGCGGGATCCCGTACCTGGATCTTGGGCTTCTGGTCTCTAGCTCAGATGCCAACCGCCCAGTCTAGCCCCAAAATGACCGAGACAGGGAATTACAGAAGCTTTCTGAGGCTCAGTTACTCATTGGTAATGTGGTTGTGGTAATAAACAGGAATTTGGGGGGAAACACAATTCAGTCCATGGCAACTTGTGTCCTCGTAAGAAGAGGAAAGCATTAGATGAAGATAGACACACGGAGAAAAGGTCACTCGATGATAGAGGTGGATGAAGCAGTTACCAAAGGTCACCAAGGGCCATCAAAGGCGGATGCCCCCCACCAAGAGCCAGGAAGAGGTAAGGAAGGGTTCCGTTTGGAGCATGGCCTTGCAGACACATTGATGTTGCACTCCGGCTACCAGGATTGTGATAGAATTAATTTCTTTGTTTTAAGCTAACCAGCTTGTGACACCTTGTTATAACATCTGTAGGAAAGCATCACATTCATGAATTGACTATACTGACACCTTGTAGTTATGCCATTTTATGCCAACCCCATTTTCCCAACAGGTATTTGCTGAGCACCTTCTATGTGTCGTAAAACGTGCAAGGTTCTGGGGTAATAAGATTAGGTAGGACACAGTCTTTGTTCTCATAAAGCTTATAGTACTGTGGTTTATATGCACAAGTCAATAGAGCACAGCGAAATATTGTCATAATTACAACATGTGGGCCGAGCATGATAAGCCCTTGGGGCCACCTGGGAGGAAATTACAGCCCATCCTGGCGGAGGGGGGGTCAGGGCAGCTGAAGGATAATGGGTGAGAATAGCCTCAGGTGGGCACAAGGTGGGGAGAGACCAGATGGTGAGGTCCTGAGGCTTCAGCCAGAAGGTGAGAGGGAGCGTGAAGTGTGACAAGAACTGAGTCATTCCACGGACTGGACACAGAGGGCCAGGATGGGGTGGGAAGGAGACATGTGGCCGCAGAAGTCAGGAGGAGAGCTTTGTGCGGGACACTGTAAGCCGAGGCAAACTGAAGGAAACCAGGAACTTCATCCCCAGGAAATGGGGGTAATCAACAATTGTCATGATTTAATGTATTACCAGGGTTTAAATAGCTGGTGATGAAAGCCGGTTAATGACAACTGATCATGTCCCGAACCAGACACATATCCATGTGTGGCAGCACGCAGGAGAGTGTAACCGACGGCTCCTCCCCCAGAGGCAGCCGATCATGCCCTGACTTGACGTGGAGGAGGTGCACCTGCTTGTATTAACATGTTGGTCTGAAGGGCAGGCACCTAATTTAATGTACGTCTAGCAGTGCTCCGCTGAGATGCTCTCTGGGGGGTGAGGTGGTGGGTGCCACCTTCACACTTTTCCTTCCCCGCGCTTCAGAGTGTCATTATCTCATGGAAGGGGGCATCTGGTACCTGAATCTTTGCAGACACCGTGCAAGGACTGCCCTCAACTGCCTGACGCTGGAGGCCAGGGGAGCCTGGAGTCCCGGTCTCATGGGACTATAATAGTTGGTGTCATTCAAAAAGGAGCTCAGACCCCTGCTGAGCTGGTGCCCTGATTGCTGCAGCTGTTGCCAGAGGACAATTCTACATCATCTGGCTCTGGTGGCCAGGGGGACTTACACTTGTGGGTCCCACAGGACTGCAACAGATGGAGAAATAATTCTTAAACAGCTACGAACCCCAGAACACAGGAAGAGGCATCAGATCCAGGATCTCTGTCTTTCTGTGAAGGAGGCTTACTAGCTAATCATCATGGCTGTAGCCGGAGGGGCAGTCTTCTAATTAAACACACATCTGGGAGCCGACTGTAATCCTTCCCGGACACCTCAGAACGTAGATGTTATCTTCATGCTCTCCCTCTGCTGTGTTCCAGACCACTTGTGTGCAAGGTAGTTTACATGAACTGCTGCCCCAGATTTTGTGGCTGCTGTCCAGGGGACATCGCTTGGCACTGGTGCCCAATGGGGCTTGCACTTGTGGTCTCACAGAACTGTACATATTTACATATCTTAAAAAGCTGCTACCGAAAGGTCTGGCTTGCAAACAGCCTGGATCCAAGTACTGAGATTCTGATGGGTCTTGGCACATCTTCAGCAACTTGGAGTTATTAAAATTATAATAGGCTGCTTTGCACAAACACAGAAGTTTGACAACCAAGAGCTGGGGCACGGTTGAATGACAATGTTCTTCTCCTACAAGAAGTCACTCCTTCAAAACTAGGAGAGGTGATTGTCTCATCTAGGGCATAGAAGCTAACACAGAGAATCAAGCAAAGCAAAGAAACAGAGGATGATATTCTAAATGAAAGAACAAGATACAACCTCAGAAAAAAAAACCCTTACTGAAATGGAGATAAGTAACTTACCTGATAAAAGAAGTTCAAAATAACGCTCATAAGATGCTCACTGCCTGGGGAGAAGAATGGTTGAATATGGTGAGAACTTCAGCAAACAGAGGGAAAATATTAGAAAGTACTAAAGAAAAGTCACAGAGCTGAAGACAATAATTGAATTGAAAAATATACTTGAGGGGTTTAACAGCAGACTAGATGAAGCTGAATAAGGGATCAGTGAGTTTGAAGACAAGCCAGGGGAACTTATACAACCAGAGCACCAGAAAGAAAAGAGAATGAAAAAAAAGTGAGGCTAGTTTAAGGGACTTAAAGGACAACACCAAATGGGCTATCATTTTTATCACAGGGTTCCTAGGAGGAGAAAAAAGAGAGGAAGGGGCAAAAATTTTATTTGAAAAAATAATGTCTGCAGACTTCCCCAACCTGGGAAAGGAAATAGACATCCAGATCCAGAAAGCCAGAGAGTTCTAAATGAGAAGAACCCCCACTTGAAGACACATCACAATTAAAATGTTAAATGTAAATGCAAAGACATAATATGAAAAGCAGCAGGAGGAAAATCTCTCGTTACATACAAGATATAAGACACTCAGCAAATTTTTTTTTTAGCAGAAACTTTGCAGGCCACAGGTGGTGTGTGTAATCAACATGCTGAAAGAAAACAGTTCCAAGAATCTTCTGCCTGGCAAAGTTATCATTCGGAATTGAAGGAGAGATAGAGTCTTCCAGACAAGCATAAGCTAAAGGAGTTTGTCACAACCAAACCAGCTTTATATGAAATACTAAAGGGATTTCTTTAAGGTAAAAAGAAAGGGTGCTAAATAGTAACAGGAAAATTTATGAAAGAATAAATCTCATTGGAAAGGTAAATATATAGTAAAGGTAGTGGATTAATCACTTATGAATCTAGTGTGAAGGTTAAAAGACAAACGTAGTGACTTTTGTTTGTAACTAAAATTATAATAATTAGTTAAGGGATACACAAGATAAAAACATGTAAAATGTGACATCAAAAACAAAATGTGCAAGGGGAGTGAAAGATATTGAGCTTTAGAATGGGATCAAACTGAAGTTGTTACCAACATTGTTACAGATGTAAGTTATTATGTGTAAGCTTCATGGTAACCATGAAACAAAAACCTATAGTAAGCACACAAATAATATAGAGAAAGGAATATAAGTATACCATTAAAGAAAGTCATCAAACCACAAAGGAAGAGAATCAGGTAAGAAGAAAGGAACAGAGAGGAATTAAAAACACCAGCCAGAAAACAATGACCAAATGGCAAGAAGTACGTACTTATCAAGAATTACTTTATTTTTAAAAGTTTTTATTTTGAGAGAGAAAGCATAAGTGGGGAAGGGGAAGAGAGAGACTGAGAGAATCATAAGCAGGCTCCGCACTGTCAGCACAGAGCCTGATGAGGGGCTTCAACCCACAAACCCTGAGATCATGACTTGAGATCATGACTGAACTAGGAAGCTTAACTGACTGAGCCATGCAGGTGCCCCAATTATTACTTTAAATATAAATGTATTAAATCCTCTAATCAAAAGAGTGGATGAGTGGATTTTTTTAAAAAAGACACATCTGTATGCTGTCTACGAGACCCACTTTAGATGAAAAGGCATACATTTCATGCAAATGGAAATTAGAGTAAAGCTGGATAGTTATACTTATATCAGAAAAAAATAGACTTTAAAATAGAGACTGTGGAGTGCTTGGGTGTCTCAGTTGGTTAAGTGTCCGACTTTGGCTCAGGTCATGATCCTGTGGTTTGTGGGTTTGAGCCCTGTGTCAGGCTCTGTGCTGACAGCTCAGAGCCTGGGGCCTGTTTCAGATTCCATCTCTGTCTCTCTCTGCCTCTCCCCCATTTGTGCACGGTCCCTCTCTCTCTCAAAAATAAATGAACATTTTAAAAAATCCCAGAGGCTGTAATAAGAGACATCACCCTGTCACCCACTCATGGGGTCCTTATTGCTATCTTAGAAGGGAGTAATTGAGTTCCAGAATTCCATTCTGAGGAGTGGCTTTCTTTCTCTTTCTTTCTTTCTTTCTTTCTTTCTTTCTTTCTTTCTTTCTTTCTTTCTTTCTTAATAGTTGGTATTTGTTTTTTTTTTAGCATTTTATTATTTTATTTTATTTTTTACAAATAGTTTATTGTCAAGTTGGTTTCCAGATAACACCCAGTGCTCATCCCCACAAGTGCCCTCCTCCATGCCTGTCTCCCCCTTCCCCCCAACACCCATCAGTCCTCAGTTTGTTCTCAGCATTCAAGAGTCTCTCATGGTTTGCCTCCCTCCCTCTCCCCCACTATTTCCTCCCTTCTTCTCCCCCACAGTCCTCTGTTAAGTTCCTCCTAATCCTCCTATACATGCAAACATATGGTATTTGTCCTTCTCTGCCTGACTTATTTCGTTCAGCATAACACCCTCAAGGTCCATCCATGTTGCTACACGTGGCCAGATTTCATTGTTTCTCATTGCCATGTAGTATTCCGTGGTATAGATAAACCACATCTTCTTGATCCATTCGTCTGTTGATGGACACTGAGGCTCTCTCCATGTTTTGGCTATTGTTGAGAGTGCTGCTGTGAACATTGGGGTACGTGTGCCCCTCTGCATCAGCACTTCTGGACCCCTTGGGTAAATTCCTAGCAGTGCTATTGCTGGGTCATAGGGGAGTTCTGTTGTTAACTTTTTGAGGAACCTCCACACTGTTTTCCAGAGGGGCTGTGCCAGTTTACATTCCCACCAACAGTGTAGGAGGGTGCCCGTTTCTCCACATCTTCGCCAGCATCTAGAGTTCTCTGATTTGCTCATTTTAGCCACTCTGACTGGCGTGAGGTGGTATCTCAGTGTGGTTTTGATTTGAATTTCCCTGATGAGGAGGGATGCTGAGCATCGTTTCATGTGTCTGTTGACCGTCTGGATGTCCTCTTTGGAGAAGAGTCTGTTCATATCTTCTGCCCATTTCTTTACTGGGTTGTTTGTTTTTTGGGTGTGGAGTTTGGTGAGTTCCTTACAGATTTTGGATATTAACCCTTTGTCTGATATGTCATTTGCAACTATCTTTTCCCATTCCGTGGGTTGCCTATTAGTTTTATGGATTGTTTCCTTTGCCGTGCAGAAGCTTTTAATCTTGATGAGGTTGAGGGGTGCTTTCTAAGTTTGGTTTCGATTCCTCAGAAGCAGAGCCTGAGACAAGGACTTGGGTACAGGTGCTTTAATGGAGAAGTGATTCCAAGGAGTAGGAGCAGGGATGGTGGGAGGGGAATAGGGCAGGAGGAAAATTCAGTAAAAGAATTTGCTAGGGAGATAATTACCGCTGTATTCAGCTGAGCTTCAGTCCCAATGGGGACCCCGAAAGCATTGCACAGAATGCCTCTTGTTATTGCACCTCTGAAGAGAGTGAGACAGGGCCATTTATCTACCACCTGCCGTTTGTTTTTTTTTTTTCAGGGTTGCCTCTAGGGTGTTATCTTCTCCGTATCCTGAGCTTTATGGGAGCCAGTGCAGAGAGAGTCCTGATGCAAACAAGTCTGGGGGAAGGGTGGGGGCGGAGGGGAGGAGACCGGGGAACTGTCCACACCCACAGTGCTGAAGGGTCCTGAAGGTCTGAGGGTGGAATATCACCACTGTCTGTGGGGGGAGGGGCGGGAAGGGGGTGGGGCCGACCAGGGGGAACTGTCCACACCCACAGTGCTGAAGGGTCCTGAGGGTCTGAGGGTGGAATATCACCACTGTCTGCTTCTCCCGACAAGCAGATTTAGATCCAAAATGCTTCTGAAACACTTGACCACATTATCAGCCTGAAACCTTGCCTGCCATACACATGAATTTGCTCCAAAAATCTAATTTCCTTACCTATAGTCTTGGCATTTCAGCTCAACCTCTAAAATCCCTATGGATTTATATTAATGGGGCCACACAGCATCTGTGCCAGGAGAGCAGAGGGCAGCACACCAGCTGGGAGTCTGTCTGGAACTTGTTTGTCAACTCTCATTTGTGGAGGGGAAAGAAACAGGCAACCAGCTGTTGCATCTGTGTGTGGAGAAAACATCGTGTTGATTCCGGTTTGTGTATTTTGGTCGAGTAGTCTGCTAGGGCCTCAGGGGGTGTTGGGTCAGGACACTGTAATCTCTGGCTGGGATAAATAGTGGCTGCCCCATTTTTCTCAGTTTGGGCTCCTGGAGACAAACGTCAGCTGTTTCATCAAAAACAAAGTGTTCCCTGGTGGGAGAGTTTAAACAGCTCACCGATGAAGGGTATTACTTTTTCTTCTACTTCTGAAGTCTGCCCTGGTTTTTCCTTCTGCCTGCAGTACCCTTGAGTTATAGGTCTCCCAGCAATAAAAGAGACATAATGTTCACCTTTCATGAGTGAGGGGCCGAGGAGCACTTGCTAAAGGCTGTATGTGGCTCTCTGGAAAATGTGCTGTAGCTTCGACCTTGCTGGCTGCAGAAGACCCATCATGGGGGACAGAGCATCTTGGATGTGGGTGGTTGTGATGACCATGCGGGCATAGGGAAAGCTTGTGAGCAGGTGGTCCCTGGGGTGGGACCTCCTGAGCACATCATTAAATGCTGGGGCAGTCGGCCGTGGATTCTGTGCTCTTGAGCCCCCAGCACACCAGTGGGGGGGGAAATGAGGGGATATAGGGTTTACGGATGTAAGTAATTCACAACCTTTTAAAAAAAAACCTTTCTGAGAGCTCAGAATCCAAGGCTATTTCCCCAGTGGGAAGAGAGTGTGTGCTGGGGGCAGATCTGGAATTGAGTCTTGGCTGCCCATTTGTCAAGTAGTGTGACCTTGAGCAAGTTATTAAGTCTCTCTGAGCACTGGCTTCTTCATCTGAATCAAGGGCATAATCCTCTTCACCTCATAGAGTTGTCATAGGGATTAATGAGGTGGCCTTGCATGGGGCACACAACTGAGCGCTTGGTGCAAGGTCACTCCTTTCCCTTTTCCTAATCATATGGAGAAAACCGAGCTCTGTGCTTCCATTGCCTGGAAAGCCCATGGGTTTGGGAACGATGAGCCACACGGTCGTCTGCCGACCTCCAGGCAGTCTGAAGAGTGATTATAAGAGTGGCTTCAGATGTTGGAAGCACCAGCAGTTACCTCTTTGATCTGTCTGCTTTAAAAGTTCTATCTCTACACTAGCCTCACTGTAGGCTTTTTCAATACTGCGAGACTTCCTAATACCCTTTAAATAAAGATCAAAAAGAAGCCAGCCCTTGGCAGCATCTCCCATTTCCTGCTTGTCAGTACCCTGTAGAGGTTTGGGTTGAGAATCCCAGTGACTGGCTCATGAGAGAACTGAGAATACTATACATCTGGGCTCCAAACCAGTTAGGAAAACCTGGTCACCTGATGCCTGACCCAACCCCTGATCTGTCTCTTTCTGAGTTTCTGAAATAACAGTTGTAAATGCTTTTATGTTCCAAGGATAGTTTTAAATGCCTGGTATGAATTAATGCATTAATTCCTCACAATAATCTATAAGGCAGTGACCATTATTGTCACCTGATTATACAGATTGGGAAACTGAGGCACAGAGAGTTGAAGTCTTGCCTAAGACCGCACAGAAGCTAATGCCAGAGCTGGGATTTGGGACTGAGAGTCCATGTACATAACCACACAGCTGCGGTATCAAGGACTCAGCCAACGGCCAGGTCGCAGCCCTACTGTGCTCCACAACAACCCCTTTTGTACAGAATGTGTCTTTCACCTCACTTCAGAGACAACCTCCCCCCGGCCACAGTGCTGTCCAGGCCCTTGAGAAATGTGCCGAGCACATTTCTGGGACCCACCTTCCCCACAGCATCTAGGGGAGACTTGGGGATGGAATATACAAGTTGTGATGTCCTGGGGCATCAGTGGCTGTGGGGGTCTGGTCACCCATTGCAATTGTCTCATGACAGCAAGAAACACCTGCTCATTTAATGCCGGGTCAGTTGTAGGTTAAGTACAGAGCTGGGAAGCATTTTCACTCTGACTTTAAAAGAAGGGCAAAAAGGCAGAGAGAGCCAAGTTTGCTGCCCAGATGCCATCGGCCCCTTTGTTATTTCTGTTCAAGAAGTGGGGGCGGAAGGCCCTGGAAGTGAGCAGATGGGGCAAGGGAGACTTGGATGGGGGAGGACCACCATCAGTTGTGAGGTCAGCAAACATTTGTCTTCAAAGAGAGAAAGTCTCAAGTAAGGACATAGGACAAAGACTGTGTGTGAGCACCAGGGAGTGTGGCCAGAGGGGCATCAGGCACCACCCCCAGTGCCCAGTGTGCCCAGTGTGGGAAGTGGGTCCTACACCAGGGAGCGTGACCAGAGAGGGAAGCCAGCACTGCCCCTTATCTCATTGCTCTGGAGGGCAAGGTGCATTCCAGATCTGTGAGGACATCCTGGATGAGGACACCCAGGACCCCCTTTTCCATCAGGATTACGAGGTGACCTGAGGACGGCATGAAGCTGGGAATGAATAAGTCAAGAAGGAGGAGGCTGCCCCTTAACACCTCACACATGCACATGCGTGCACGCCCACAGCGCATATGCATACATGTGCACATGCGTGCGCGCGTGCGCGCACACACACACACACACACACACACGTGCCTCCCCTTGGCTCAGACTCCAAGGGCAGGGGAGTTCTAGGGCTTTCCTTTAAGGCTTGGTGCCCTTGCCTGGGTGCAGGCCAACACTCGGGGACCCACACTGGGAGCTGGGTGGGGCCAAGCCACACACACACACACACACGTGCCTCCCCTTGGCTCAGACTCCAAGGGCAGGGGAGTTCTAGGGCTTTCCTTTAAGGCTTGGTGCCCTTGCCTGGGTGCAGGCCAACACTCGGGGACCCACACTGGGAGCTGGGTGGGGCCAAGCGTCTGATGCCCTCAGTGGCCGGGCTGCCTGGCCGCTCCCAGGCTTACAAGAGCAGACGGACCCGAGGGGCGAAGCCCGTGAACTACGGTAGCTGCGGATCGTGCACCCTAACAGCTGGGAGGAAGCCCACTGGCCATGCTTCCAGCCTGACCGTTTATACGTTCGCTTCATCATTCATTTAGAAGTTGCTGAGAGCCAGAAAAGATTTATCTTGTGTGCCCGACACTCCTGTCTAGGATGCAGTGATTAGCAAACAGACAAATCCCTGCCTCCATGGAGCTCACATTCCAGGGGGAACAACAGTGTTTGAAAAGCTGAATATATGTTCATGTCTGAGGGTCAGTGCTCTGGAAAAGTAAGAGTGTGAAAGCAGTCAGGGAGGCCAGCCGCAGGGAGGTGGCTGGGCAGGGCATCTTTGGGCAGGGAATGATGGAGGGAAGACCAGAGAGAGGTGAGGGAGGAGCCATGCTGGCGTTTGGGGAAAGGGCATTCCCAGAACAGGGCATGGAAAGTGCAAAGGCCCTGAGGCAGGAATGTGCCAGCCTAGCTCAAGGAGCAGTGAGGAGGCCAGGCACTCAAGGGCAGTTCTGGGGACCCGGGGTCTTCCTCCGAGTGATCCAGGAAGCTACTCGAGGGTTTTGAGCAGAGGAGTGACATCATCTGATCTCACTGTTTTGGGCCGAAGGAGATGAGAGGATGGAGTCATTAATAGCTAAGACGGGGAGACTGTCAAAGGAACAGCTTTGGGGATAAAGATAAGGAATTTGGTTTTGGATATGAGAAATACAAGCTTTTTGCTTAACATCCAAGTGCAGTTATTGGGCAATTGGCAGGAAAACATTGGAGGCAAGATCAAGGCTGGAGGATATGTATTTGGGGTCCTGAGGGCAGGAAGGAGACTGGTTGAGGGCAGCCTGGGAGGGAGGGCAGGCAGAGGGGAGGGGAGATCCGAGAACGCAAGCCGGGACCCCCGATGCTGGGGCAGGAGGGAACCGGCAAAGGCAGTGCGTCCACACTGTCGTGTGCACTGTGCCCCTGGAGTTGTGCAGTGTGCAACCTGTGCAGCCACACCCAGCAGCCCTGAGCAAAGGAGATGGCGAAGGAGTGAGCAGAGAAGCAGGTGAGAGGCCAGAGGATGGGGTGTCCCGGAAGCCAGGTGGGGGCCATGGACCAGGTCATGTGCTGCTGACAAGTCACAGAGCATCAGACCCGGGAACTGACCGTTGGGTTTGGCAGAGCACAGGTAACTGATCACCTGGACCAAAGCCGCTGTGGTGGAGCATGGAGGCCGTGGCTGGAGGCTGTGGGCTCTGGAGAGGAAGGTGGGGGGAGGTGGAGAGGCCGCATGCACACAGCTCTTGCGTGGAGCCTCCCGGTGAAGGGCAGCAGAGGAACGGGTTGGAGAGTAAGGGGAGCTTTTGTGCTGTGTGCTTGTCAGTTTTTAAGGTGGGAAAAATGCCCATGAGTTTCAGATGTTGCCTGAATAACACAGCAGAGGGGAATAACCGAAGATGAGAGCAGAGGGGGAGGGTTAGCTGCAAATCTGACCTGGGGGAGGAAAGGGAGGTGCGGAGGCAGAGGAGGGGGGCCCGGACAGGCCATCTGTGGTGACGAGAGGAGGTGGAGAGCGGGCCCCCATGCAGGGAGGAGCCCCTTCAGATCACCCCAAGTGCTCCTGGTGAGTCAGGATAGCAGTCGTCACAGCAGAGGGGGTGCGGTGGTGTGACCGGGTCACTCGGGAGACCAGCAGGGGCGCTGGTGAATGCTCTTGGGGCATTCGGGGCCCGCCCGGGAGTTCTGGGCATGCATTCCCGGTGAGACCTCACTGAGCCACAGGATGCAGATGCCAGAAAGGTTGGGGGGGGGGTTTGGCTTTAGGAGGACATGGTTCTTGAAGAAGAGGGTTTTGACTCAGGAGGAGGGAACGTGGTCTACGGGATGGACTGCTCACGAAAGTGACTCCAGTACTTCCTCTCCCTGTACCCAAGCTCTTGAGGGGCTCCACACAGACTCTGGGCTTGGCCGCGTGACTTAGCAGCAAAGGCTAGAAGCACCTTGTGCCCGCAGCCCTGAGGCCACAGCCGTACGAGCCTGAGCCAGCCCTCTGGAAGATGAGGCACTCAGGCAGGGGCACTGAGCAGCCTGGCCGACAGTCTGCCAGACATCAAACAGGTGAGGAGGCCGAGCGAGGCCTGATGCCGGCCAACCCGTCTGTGGACCACAGATGTGCAAGAGAGCCCAGCAGGGACAGGACAGCCTAGATCGGAAAGTTTGTCAGCCCCAGAATCCCGAGAAAGAACACATGGTGTTACTTCTAGGGCCACTAGGCTTTGGGGTAATTTGTTACACAGCCAAACTAACTGGTACAGCCAGAAGGCCACAGTGAAAAGCAAAGAGGCTGCCTCCCTTACCTCCAGGTGCATCGGGCAGGGGCTGAGGGGGCGGGAGCGGGGAAGCAGTGACTGCAGGCGAGCCAGGACCCTGTAGAGCAAGATCGTGAGGGGTTCCGCAGACAATGGTTTGAGGATACGGGACATTCTGGAGATGGCTGGCCATGGGCTCCAGGGTCGCAGTGGGAGGGCTTTAAGAGTTGGGGGAGAGTTGGGGTCAGAGAGGGGCTGGAAGCAGCCTCCATGGGGATGGAGGGTAAGGTGAGTTACCTGGATGTGCTGGGATGAGGGCTCATTCCAGTCCATAAGCACGTCCTCGCCGGGTGCTGGGCGCTGGCTGGCTATGTGGGACTCTGTCCCTGGCCTCACGCTGAAGTGTTTTCCCTCATTATGGGGGCGTATGCGGTCCCCACCACGTGAAGAGCCCACTGCTTCTCCGTCCCCAGTAGTCACTGGCTTTTTTTTTCCTCTGTGGGAACGTGTCCTCGTTTGTATTTATGAAAGTTGAAAAGAAATCACATTCACCCAACAAATTTTCTGTGTTATAAGTGAATCTGTCCACTAGGTGAGGACCACCTGCGAGGGATGCGTCCAACCGAGAGAGCCCAGACTCACCTGCACGAGCCTCCAGGCCCTGGTGGCGCTCAGCGGGGTGAGAGATCGCGGAACTCCCTTCTTGCAGCCTCTTTTGCACCTAAACGAGCTATTATTAGATTTCAGAGCCCACACTTATGTTTTATTAATTTAGTGTAATGAAGTCCCCTCTCCCCTAAGTGCCCTCAGGAAGGCAGAGGACCCGCCCTCAACAGAGACTTGACCCTAACCCATCCAGTAGGCTGCAGGAGCCTTGGTCAGGCACATGACGCTTCATTTGGATGTTAAGCCCCCAGCTGGCCTCCTGGAGGGGAGCCCCTCCCCAAACCAGGTGTCTCTTGTCCTGGAGTGGGGCTGGCAAGGTTCCAGAACTACATAGTCCACGGGGTAAGGGTGCACCCAGAGCCAAATGCTACTAATTCAAGGGCCTGGAGTGACAGCAGTTTTGAGCTACTGGCTTTGGAAAAGGCAGCCTTGTTTAATTTGATCATCAAACAACTGAATTTTGCACCCAGCAAGCCCCTGGGAACATCCCGCGAATAATCTGTGGGCATCTGAAGCTCAGAGAGGACCAGGGATTTGCCCAAGGCCTGCGATGCCCTGTGTGAGGGTTCTCTGATGCCTCCTTCTTGTGTGAGCCCGTCTTCATGGGCGAGAGGGAGTTTTCTGCTTTGCTCTTCATGTGAAACAATCACAACATTTTATTTAAACAAGTTTGTGTTTGAAGGGCAGTGTGGTACAGGAGGATCATCTCTGGACATCCATCTATCCATCCATCCATCCATCTGTCTGTCCATCCATCCATCCGTCTGTCCATCCATGCATCCGTGCATGCATGCATCTGTGCATCCGTGCATTCATCCGTCTGTCCATCCATCCATCCATCCATCCATCCATCCATCCATCCATCCGTCTGTCCATCCATGCATCTGTCTGTCCATCCATCCATCCGTCTGTCCATCCATCCATCCATCCATCCATCCATCCATCCAATCCATCCATCCGTCTGTCCATCCATGCATCCGTGCATGCATGCATCTGTGCATCCGTGCATCCATGCATCCATCCATGCATCCGTGCATCCATCCGTCTGTCCATCCATCCATCCATCCATCCATCCATCCATCCATCCATCTGTGTGGATGAGGATAGGGTGGGGAAGGAGATGGAGGGACCCCCACCTCAGAGAGTGCACAGGGCCACGGGAAGACTGACAGGATGGTCAGGAAGGGCTTCTCCAGTCTTGGAGTGATTAGCTCTCAGACCGGAAGAATGAGAACCCACCATCCTTTTGGAGAACAGAACAAATCCCGTAGTTTCTCCTTGGTCCGTATCAATTTTGAACATTGAACCCTTTCTCCCCCTTGCTTGTGGCGTCATCTTCAACTCCTGACTGGTGTCCCTCCCCTCCTTGTCTGGCTCTAAATCTTTGTGAGGAGGTGTCCAGAGGAAGGCAGTAGAGGGTCGGGACACAAGCCAGGCTCCATCCATTTTCTGGTTCTATCATCCACAGCAGGTACCCTTCCTCTTCAAGGCTGTAAGGCGGCTGCCATGCATCCGGACATTGTGCACACATACCAGGCAGGAAGGAAGCAGCAGGGGCAGAAGCCACCTCTTCCTGAAGGTTTTTGTTTTGACTTGAAAGGGGCGCGTTCCTTAGGGACTTCCGCCTACACCTGTCTGGCCAGGGCGATCTGACACAGCCCTTTCCCTCCTGGCTGCAAGGGAGGCCAGGCGGTCACCATTCCAAGCTGCTGGCCCTGGCGGGCAGGCGGGTTCCTGTCTCCTTCCCCTGCCCCCGCACACTGGGCTCACGTCTGCAGCGAGGAATTATCACGTGGTACTGTATTAACCACACACGCTTCCCGGCAGCTGTCGGCGCTTGGGGGCCTGCCCGGCATCTGGGGATCTTTCTTCCTCTTTGGCTGAATAAAAGCCATTGTATGAGGAGGGGGTGCCCCACCGGCCGCCCCTCACTCCCCGTACCAGCCTCACCAAGCGCTATCGTTTTGAAATGTGTTTTTACTGTACCGGTGTGACCCTGCTGAGGCCTCGTGCTGCGTAATTGTCTGAAGGGACAAGGCCCCAGTGCCTTCCTTCCCCCCACACTTAACAGCAGGCCCCACGCTCTCCCTTGCTGTCCCCCCCCAAGCCCGTGACAAGGGCCCTACGGCATTCCCTTCCCCCTCCTGGCTCTCCGGCACTTAGGACTCCTTCCCCACAGTCAGCGGCTTGGTCCCCGGTGCGGGCTCTCAGCAGGAGGGACGGTTCAGCAGGGTTGGGGGTGTCACAGGGCTTGGGCGTCCACTCCCTTCCTGCAGGTTCACGATTCGCGGAAGTCGCAGCCACCTCATCGGGGAAAGTGTTTACCCAGGGGACAGGCTGAAGGTGCTTCTGGAAACGGACATTCGCTGCCAAAGCCAAACCAGCTCAACAAAGATCAAAAAGGAGGCACGGAGTGAATCCTGCTGCCCCTGAGCCTCAGGCCCGGGCCCTGCCTGTGTGTACAAGTCTGCTCACACTTCGTGGCCCCACATTCAGTGTCCAAACGTAGCGGTGTCCGGCTCCGCCTGGTCGGTGAGGCGACCCTGTGTCTCAGTGTGCTGGGTGGGGACTGAACTTTTGCAGCTGTGTCGTCGTAAGTCAGGAAAAAAAGGAGCTTTTCCCCAAACCAGCGAAATGTATCCTCTCTTTCTCCATGGACACCTGGCCGGGCTCTGGGCCCTGGAGGCCCCTCCCCAGACCTTTAATCACACGCACTCTAACCAGCTGCTGGGTTCTTTTTCTTGATGCCCCTGTAGCTGGAACTTTCATTATTGTCCTCACGGAATCAAGGCCCAGATGGAATTTCCCTCTCCCTATCGGTGTCCCCATGGAGCGGCCTGAGAAGGGACACAAGGCGAGGTACCCTGGGGGGGGGGTCTCTGATGGGAACGGCCCTGCTTCTGCCCAGGCCTGGGCTTCCATGGGGGGTGGGGAAGACCGGGTGCCAGGGCTCAGGGGACCCCAGGCAAGGACTCTGAGCAGCTTCCTGTTTCTGTAGACAGAACCATGAGCCCCCTCTGCGGGCCCGGGGTGACCTCGGGAACTCTCCCCCGGAAGCAGGGCCCAGGATGGGTTGGAGTGTCCTGGCCGGAGGGGGATGCCCCTTCTGGGAGAGGCAGCGGGCGGGGGTGCCCTTGGCTTGTGGACGGGTTGGGGGTTTGCTGAGCTCTTCTCCTGAGGTCTGGGCAGGCCCTGTCCTGGCTCCTCACCTGGCCATCGAGGCCCCTGGTCAGCCTGCTGTGGTCTCTGGCGGGACGTGTCCATGCCTGGAGCGTGGCGCTGTCTGCGGGGCCTGAGAGCCAGCAGGCCCGGCCCTGGTCCTCGTTTAGAGGCAAACTCTCGGTGGGACCGGGGGCAAGAAGGACCCACTTTCTCTGGACCTGCCGGGAGGTGGGAGATTTGGGCCGGATGATGATGAAGCTGGCATCACCGTTCCTGTCCGGGGGACTCATGGCTGTGACCTGCGGGACTGAGTCACGAATCTGCAGTCTGCAGCAGAACACAGCTTCTCCCAGCCCCTCACCAAGGCCCCACGAGCTGGTACCCAGCCCTCTGTCAGGGGCGCCCAGGGCCTGCCCCCATACTCAGTACGTGGCTCCCGGAGCCTCAGCCTCTCCAGTTCCAGAAATACTGTTTCTCTTCCCGAGCCTGGCACGCGGTGCGCTCTGAGTGGCAGTGCTTAGTGCTTTGATGCACACGGTGGGTCACCCAGCCCATGGCCTGCGGGTGATGCCAGAGGCCCTAGTCCGAGGAGCTCAGAAAAGATCGGTACCACAGAACCCCCGGGGTGGCGAGCGCCCCGTCACTGGGTGCTTCCAGCAGATGCTGGAAAATGTAACCACGCCCAACAGGTGTGGGCTGCACCTGTGAGGATTCATCCCCTGCTGTTGTTACGAGCCCATTTCACAGATGGGGAAGGAGTGTCTTTCAGTGGTTGAGCAGCTTGTGCAAGTGGCAGAACCGGGCTTGAACCCACGGCCCGGGACACCTTTGGGGACATGCTATCCTGCAGCCCAGGGACTCCATCTCTGCTATGACATCTTGATTCAGCATCAGAGGGCACCTGGGGACCTCGATTCTGGGGGGCGGCGAATGGGGCCAGCCAGGGACGATCTCTTGGCCAAAAATTCCCTGGGGAGTGAGGAATCCCTGGCCTTCCTTTCCAGGAAGGGCTCACCTTTCCTTTACCATCAGGTGGCTCTACAGTCATCCTCAGCCAGGGCACTTCGGTGCTCACAGGGGACTCTTGCAATGTTTGGAGGCATCATTGGTGGTTGCGACCAGGGTGTGTGTGTGTGTGTGTGTGTGTGCACGTGCGTGTGGGCTACAGGCATCTAATAGGTCGACTAGTGGAGGAGCTCAGATCCAAACTTGGCCCCCACCCCCAGCACCCTCCTCTGACCATCATGAGGTCAGCCGAGCAACATCCTCTCTGAGTTCTGTCCAAAGGCTGAAGGTGCAGGGGAGGGTCCCTGGGCGTGGCTGTGAGCACAGAGCCATGGCGTGTTGGAGGGAGGCCCTCGAGGGGTCTGCTGCCCATGACCCTCTCTCATTCTCTGGAGTTCGCCCTCACCCCTTCCCCACAAGGCCGGTCCCTGATCAGGGCAGGGCAGCACACCCCAGTGAGCTCGGACCTGTCGTCTTCTCCCTCGGAGCGTGTTGACCTGGGCGTGGACCTCAGGTCTGTGTCCTCCGATCTCCCCAACAAGAACTGATGCTTGTGAGGGGGGGCATCTCCAGTTCGGGGCACAGGGGCTGCAGACAGGCGGTTTGTCAGCGGAGAAGATGAGCCAGCCGTGCCTCACGGAGCTGCACTGCGGTGCCCGAGCTGTGAGTTCTGAGCTTTGCCTGTAAACCACCCACGTCTCCCCTGAAACCAGCCGCTGGGGTGGGTGGGCTTCTCATGCCCACAGCCAGAGGTCCTGCATGCTAAGCTGGTGTTCCTGGTGGTGTGGAGACCGGGTTCAGGGCTGACCGGTCCTGCCTGGGACCCTGGCCAGCCCGGGGGGGGGGTCCCCCAGAGAAACTAGGAAGTGATGGGTCGTCCTTCTGATTTCTGGTGGGACCCCCGCAGGGGCCCGGAGGTCAGGGGGCACTCCCGGCGTTGCCACGCGGGGTGTTTGAGGACAGCAAAGGTCCCTCAAGGGCCCCTGACCCTGTGCATGGGACGAGGGCACAGTGGGGGCTCAGGGGCTGCCGCGGATGCCCAGGACAGAGCGCGTCAGAGCCGCTTTCTCCGGCTGTATTCCCCAAGCGTTTTGCTCTGTGGTGGCACAAAAGGTATTTCCATTGCTTGTTAAGGGCTGAACTGCATCCTCCCCCCAGATTCATATATTGAAGCCTTGACCCCAGGACCTCAGAATGTGATTGTATCTTGAAAATGGGTCTTTGAAGAGGTAATTATGGTGGAATGAGGTCACCAGGGTGGTCCCCGACTCAACCTAACGGGTGCAAAGGGGAGGCCAGGGCACAGACACACGGAGGGAAGATGTGAGGGCGACCACGGACCAGCTCAAGACGCCCAGAGACACACACAGAGGAGAGGAGACGGCCACCCAGCCGCCGAGGAGGAGCGGGGCCCCGGGAGAGACCAGCCGGCCCCCACCTGGCTGTCCCAGGACTTAGAGGGACCGTGTGTGGGTGCGGCAGCCCGGTGCTGGCACCTGACGGCAGGCGGCAGTGATCCTGTTCCAGAAACCAAGGCAGGATGGATTCCAAAGCAAATTTCGGAAAGAGAGTCTCCCCATGGTGCTTCTTCCCCTTCAGGTGATTTCTCCCTGTCTTCTTGTTTTCCTTGTTTTCACATTCTTATTTTAAAATTGTTCCTTGACTCCGAAGGTCAGAACATGGTTGTGGGGAAGGTGATGACCTTCTGGGGCTTGATTCCACCTCTACACTGGGTGGACTCCAGGGGTCTGCTTCCTGGTGTCTGAGAGAGGGAGCTGACCCCGCAGGGGTGCAGGGAGTGGGGGGAGCTGACCCCGCAGGGGTGCAGGGAGGAGGAGAAGCTGACCCCATAGCGGTGCAGGGAGAGGAAGGAGCTGACCCCGCAGGGGTGCAGGGAGGGGGGGAGCTGACCCCACAGGGATGCAGGGAGGGGGGGAGTTGACCCTGCACGGTTGAAGGAGAGGAGGAGCTGGCCTCACAGGGGTGCAGGGAGGGGGGAGCTGACCCCGCAGGGGTGCAGGGAGCCCAGAGAAGACAGACTGAAGTAGGCCAAACTAGGGGGCGGAGGCGCTGGGGGGAGGGGCAGCGCTCCTTGGAGAAGAGCCGCACGTGGGGGGCGGGGAGGCCAGGGACGCAGGCGCGGGGGCAGCACTCAGCCCCGTTTCTGTGAGGAAAGGAAAGCAGTCAACACGGAGCAAGCGCCTCCACGTGGCACCCACATGCTGTCACAGTGGTCGTGGCTCACTATGCAAAGGTGGCCGAGCTTAGGTGTTTTTACGTCTCTTTGTTTAAAAAAATTATCTGAGATAAACATGTCATTTTAGTAATAAGGATAACACTTGAAAACCATCTTGTTTCTCTAGGGAAGGGAGAGTGACGAGGGGACAGGGCTTTGGTCCCCCCGTCCCCCCGGCCCTTTGTCACTTGAACCCACGGGCACTTGGACTCATCACACAATCTGATTCGGTTTCTTTGTTTGGTAAATGAGGAAAATAACAGCACCTTCTCCCGAAATGACATTCGAGTGAGGCCTCCGGGGAAGTCGTGTCCATGCAGCTCCGGGCAGACCGCGCCCACGATGAATGTGAGCTGTTTTCTGACCAGCCAGAAGCTTCGCTCAAGAGGGGCGCCTGGGGGGCTCAGTTGGTTAAGCGTCCGACTTCGGCTCAGGTCATGATCTCACGGTTCGTGGGTTCGAGCCCCATGTTGGGCTCTGTGCTGACAGCTCAGAGCCTGGAACCTGCTTCAGATTCTGTGTCCCTCTCTCTCTGCCCACCCCCTGCTCATGCTGTCTCTCTCAGAAATAAATAAAAAAATTTAAAAAAGAAGCTTCGCTCAAGAGGTGGGCACTTGTGTGACAGCGTTGACAAGTGTGATTCACTTGATGGTGATCACCTTCCTTCCTGGGAAGCGCGTCCCCCTGGCTCTGTGCGGGGTGGGTTGGGGGAGGGGCTGCCTGCAGGAAAGAGACGCCCCCCGTCCTGTCTTCTGGGGGCGTCCCATGCTGCTTTGCCGTAAGTCGGAGTCTGGCCCCGGACTGGACTCTGGGTCCAGCACGTCGAAAAAGTGTCTGTGGGGCCCCCCATTCGGAACCTGTGGGGAACGAGATTTGTGCGTGTCTGCAGAGGGAGGCTACCCGACAGGACAAAGCCCTGAGTCTGAGGCAGCGGACGCGTCCCCGAAGCCCGGGGGTCCCAGTTCCAGGCGCGGACGGCTCTAGATCCTTCACGGAGGAAAGTCCGCGGTGCTGAGCCTTAACTCTAAACGACTATTGTTTACTCCAGCTTCTGGAGCGGATGCTGCTTGTGTTATATATTTGTCGCTGAGTGATTTTCAGCTTTGTGCACACAGGCTGCGGAAAGGAAAGCTTCACATTCTTCCCACTTCCCGTATATTTGCCCTGAAGCGGTAAAGGCTCTGAGGTGCCAAAGACCTTTAAGAGCAGCGAGAGGCTGCTCTGGGAGGGATTTTTTGTTTTTTAATAGAAAAACAAAAGACCCGAACAAAACCCAACCTTTAAAATTATTTCTCTTTACTCGTAGTGTGCGCGCACATATTTAACAGCCTTCTGTGTCAGGGAAGAGATGCAGGTAGAGGCTCGGTCCTGACCCGATGCCACCCTGCCTCCTCAGTGTTCCCGGGCGCACAAACCGAGTTCTAAAAACCTGCCAGGAGCTGCACCGGCCTCTCTGGATGGCAGTCACAGCAAGGAAATGGCAGTGTTTGCAGCTCCTGCCATGAGAAACGAAAACTGGTATCTCTTTCTGCTACTACTGGCTCATGTTGGAAATAAGCCTGCTGGTATTGACCAGGCCTCACAATATTCCATATCAGACCCATATTCTGAACACAGATACCTCATAAGGAAAAGCATATTCCTGCCGGCCTCCGACAAAAACCCAAACTAACAAAGCTCCTTAGAGACAAGACTCCAAACACAGCAGACGCGGCTGCTCCGTCATCAGGAAACTCAGCAGGCGCACCCATCACCGTGTCATTGTAACTCAAGACCTGACCATTATTCCAGGTCTGAGTGGTTTCTTTATTTAAATTTTTTTTAATGTTTTATTTATTTCTGAGACAGAGAGGGAGACAGCATGAGCAGGGGAGGGTCAGAGAGAGAGGGAGACACAGAATCTGAAGCAGCTCCAGGCTCCGAGCTGTCAGCACAGAACCTGACGTGGGGCTTGAACCTACTAACCATGAGATCATGACCTGAGCCGAAGTCAGACGCTCAACCGACTGAGCCACCCAGGCGCCCCCAGGTCTGAGTTTTAAAGCAGCTTGTGCCCATAAATTCCATACATGCCCGAGTTGGACAGGAGGCGGTGCGGCTTTCCTCACTCATCTTTGGGTTGAATATTGGGTAGAATCTGCCCCCACCCCCGAAATGTGCGGTGCCGTCTGAGCTCAGAGCAGAGTAGATGCTGAGGGGGAAGAGCATCTCTGATGGGAGTCCAAGGATTCTTTTTTATTTTATTTTTTAATGTTTATTCTGGTTTTTTTGAGAGAGAGAGGAGGGGAGGGGCAAAGTGGGAGGGAGACACAGAATCCGAAGCCGACTCCAGGCTCTGAACTGTCAGCACAGAGCCAGACATGGGTCTCGGGCTCACGAGCCTGGAGATCCTGACCTGAACCGAAGTCAGACGCTCAAGCGACTGAGCCCCCAGGCACCCCAGGCCCAGGGCTCTTGAACTCTTTCCCTGCTGCACTTAACAGAAGCAAACATTTCAACTGAGGCAGGTGCACTCGCCTACCCGTAGGTCTGTCTGTTCTTGTTTGAGCTGATGACACACAAACACTTTTTTTTTTTAATGTTTTATTTATTTCTAGGAGAGAGACAGAGAGAGAGACAGCGTGAGCAGGGGAGGGTCAGAGAGAGAGGGAGTCACAGACTGAAACAGGCTCCAGGCTCTGAGCTGGCAGTCAGCACAGAGCCCGACGCGGGGCCCGAACCCACGAACCGCGAGACCATGACCTAAGCAAAAGTCAGACGCTTAACCGACTAAGCCACCCAGGCGCCCCAACAAACACCTTTTATCAAGCATTATACTTCAGATCCTTTTATAAAATCAGGAGGAGGTACACATCCTGAATTAAAAGCACCGATTACATCTTAAGATGTAATATTGCATTTTATTCTGGAAAGTTCTCTCTCTCTGGCTCACAGGATACCTGGATTCGTCTGTTGACACTGCTTTCTGCTCTTGGAAGTAGGAGGAGAGGATAGAACGCCAAAGGATACAGTAGCTGTGGAAACCCAGATGCCACCGCACGGGCAGGGTCAGCGGCCACCTCAGGCTTTCTTCCCGCACCATGCAGAGCCCAGCTGAGCACACAGAAAGAGTTCTCCGTCTTCCAGCCGCTGACTTTGTTCCACAGGAAGGTTACTTTGATCTCAGAAGCGTGGTTCAACCTGACACAACCACCTTGCATTAGGCGGGTGCCAAAGTCGTGTGCAAAGTCGTGAATGCAAAATTGTGTGTGCAAAGTTGTGTGTGCCAAAGTCGTGTGCAAAGTCGTGAATGCAAAGTCGTTTGTGCAAAGTTGGGTGGGCTTTGCCCTTTCGTTGCCTTTGGTGGGGGTGGGGGTGGGGGTGGGGAAAGTGAGGTGGGCAGGAGGTTCTGCCACACCTGGGCCCAGTGTTCCTTCTGTGCTTTCTGGTCTGGGGAAGCTTCTCATCAGTACTAGCGAATAATTTAACAACAATAGCGATAAAGTGCGGCATGGTTGATGGAATGGAGGCAGTCACACTAGACACAGATCTTCGGTCCCCGGTGTCCGTCACAGACAGTGATGACGGCAGATCTGTTGGCCTGTGTCCGGGTTAAGCAAACGGGCTCACGCATGGCCACACAGCCCCATCCGACTTCCGTGGAACCGTCGCACACAATTCCTGCCCGACAGGTGGAAGGAGGCGGGCGCACACCCTCACAGTCTCAATCTAGCCTCGAAACCCAGCTGTACTGAGGGAAACAGAGCTGACCTTTTGGTTACAAAAAGCACTGTGGTAGGGGCGCCTGGGTGGCTTAGTCGGTTAGGCGTCCGACTTTCGCTCAGGTCATGATCTCGCGGTTCGTGGGTTTGAGCCCCGCGTCGGGCTCTGTGCTGACAGCTCAGAGCCTGGAGCCTATTTCAGTCTGTGACTCCCTCTCTCTCTGACCCTCCCCTGCTCATGCTATCTCTCTCTCTCTCTCCTAGAAATAATTAAACATTTAAAAAAAAACAAAAAAACCCCCCAAAAACCCCAAAAAGCACCGTGGTGTGTGCACAGCCAGCTCTGAGTCTGCTAGGTTTCGGAGCCCGAGCCCTGGTGGCAGCGTGGTGAGGGGAGGGGGTGGGGGGCGGGTCCTACTTCTGTGGGAGTGTCCAAGGGGCTTCCGGGGGCGGCCATACTCTGCAGTCCCCACCTGAACGCATAGAAATCCGAGAGTGTAGACATTCGTATCTCCAGGGGTATAATAAGGACGCCCTTGCCGGGCCACTGGGTGCGACCTGGTTGTGGGACCCTGAGCCCTGGCAGATCCCAGCAGGGGGAGGCGGGGGAGGCGGGGGGAGGCGGGGGGAGGCGGGGAGAGCCTTAGGGGACGAAGTGCAGGCGCCTGCCCAGGCTGGAGGGCACCCTTCGGCTGACCCTTGCAGCCGTGCGGCCTGTGGCGCGGGAGCGGGGAGGGCACCGCGAAGGCCTTGAGGGACGGACAAAGGAGTTTCTGAGCAAGATTCTTTCTCTGGGTCTTAGAGAGACGCTCCTTTACCCTTCAGATCAGAATGCTGACCTGCGTGTCTGGCGCCTGACCGTATTTGTCACTATGGTTCTCATTAAAGTTAAGGGACTCCTGGTGCCTGGGGTCCGGGAGGCATCGATAGGCGGCCTGTACTGACTTTTCGTAAAAGTCTGACACGACAGCCGCCGGCGTCGCTCTACATCACTCTGCTCCCATTTCCTCGTTTTCATCTTGGAAGGGAGCCCTTCAGAAAACGGCAATCCTGCTTCCATTGCGTAGCTGGGGAAACTGAGGCCAAGAGGCGTAGGGGAGCCTGTGGGTGGGGGCCCACCCAGGGGCACCTCGCCCTCCAGCGCCACCAGGACGACAAGTCCTTTACTATACATTTCTCCACAGCTGCATAAATGGGGCTTTACGGAAATTTAATAGGGGAATAAACCACAGATGAAAAATCAAAACACTTAGAAAAATCATTTACTGTTTTTATTTACAGCATACGTGGAAATACCGGTCTGGTTTGGGATTGAAGCTGTTACATAATTTATGGCCACAAAACCAATCTCGAATGCAGTGTGTTCCCAGTTTTGCGGGTCCGGGAGGCACCAACTCCATATTCCATTCCGCCGCGCAGAGATGGGTGCCGGAGCCGTGGCAGGGAGGGAAGGGCGGCTTCCCGGCAGCTCCGGAAGGGAAGGCAGACGCCGCGCGGATGTAGGACAGCAAAGTGGTTTATAATGGAAGGATTGTAATTTATTTTGACACTGATCATGTATTATTCAGCTAGAGTAAAAATAAACCTTATTACCCGGGAAAATAGATCCCCTTCTTCAGCCCACGCTATGCCAAGTGCAACTTAATAGTGATGATCGGGACAACAGTGGAGTTTGCTCAAACATCTTATCTGCACTCGAAGAATCAAATCCCTCGCTGGGAAAGAGATTTACAAACACTTTGCGTGCATCTCCATGATATGCCTAACCTCCCCGCCCCCCGCCCGGGCAGCGGAGCCCGGTGCCGCCCTGCGGATCAGATCCTGCAGCCGGGGTGGGGGGCGCCTGTGTAGGGCTGGGACCTGGCCAGCAAGGCTGTTCATCTACTGGCTCGCTCATTCATTCATTCATTCATTCATTCATTCATTCCTCTATGCTACACCAACTCTGTGCCAGGCATCTTTACACATAACGCCCCTTGCAATTCCCCCAACTCCACAAAACAAGTATTACCGGCCTTAATTTTGCCCATGACAGAGATGAGGCTCTGAGGCACGTGGGCTGTGGGTACCAGCCCTGTGGGTGCCAACCTGTGCCCTCCAGCCCTAAGCCTGCTTCAACCTTCCCGCCTGCTGATGCCACTACAGTGGGTTGAGCACTGCCCCCCGCCCCCCCATTCATGTCCACTGGGAACCTCAGGACATGATCTTAGGGAAAGAGGGTCTTTGCGGATATAACAAACTTAAGATGAGGCCGTGCTGGATTAGGGAGGGCCCTGGAGCCAATGACCAGTGTCCTTACAAGACAAAAGAGAACGCTGGAGAAGCCACGTGACCACAGGGACACGGCTTAGAGGGATGTGTCTGTGAGTCAGAACACAGCCAGGGTTGGTGGTTGTCACCGGGAGCTGGGGTGGGGGGGACGTGGGGCAGGCTTTCTCGGAGCTAACGACGGAACCCACCTGCCGGCATCTTGGTCTCGGACGTCCAGCCTCCAGGAGGGGGAGAGTGAAGGTCTGTTGTCCCAAGCCTCCCGTCCGTGCATGTCTTAGGGCAGCCCCGGGGGACCAGAGAGGACACAGAGCTGGCTTGCTGTGTCCTGCGGAGACGAGAGGAAAAGTGGGGGGCCCAGGCGCCTGCACTGCCCACCGCCAGCTGGTCTCCAGGGGTTTTCTGAGCAGGACCGTGCTCCCTGGTGCGTCCAGCCCCGGCCGGTCTCCAGCCAGCTGTGGGCTCGGAGGCATGTCGTGTGCCGTGAGGCTCAAGAGGCCGGACCGGACGGACTCTCAGCCCAGCTTTGGCCTGGAGTCCAGGCAGGCCCAGCTCAGGGGCACTCGGCACATTCTCGTTGTGCGGTCTCCACACGCACATGTTGGAACTTTCCACCTTCCCAGACAGACACTCTGCCCCCTTTAAGCTCTCACTCCCCGTCTCCGGGCACCCACCCTTCGACTTGGTCTCTACGGAGCTGACTCCTCTGGGGGGTGGGGCCTTCAGTATTTGTGACCCGCTTGTTACCCAGGCAGGTGCAGGAGGACTGGAGCCCCTGTGGTTCTCAGCCGGGCGGCACCGTGCGCCCCGGACTGTGACTCCAGCCCTGCAGGGTGAGTAAGCGGCGCCGTTCTGCGATCTATGGTGTGTGTGCCCAGCCGTGCCCGTTAGGTGCTTAGACCAACCACAGCACGGCAAGCTCCCCCCTCCCTCGGTCTCTTTCTCTCTGACTCAGTGTCCCTCTCCCCACCCTCTCCCCCAGCACACCCTGCTCCTTCTGCCTGGCCGCTCCTCACCTGGCTATACCTTGACTCGTCTTCCCCAGTGAGTATGTGTATCACCCCCCTCCCGTGCCCTCCAGCATGCACCCCATCTCAGCCTGCACCCGTCCGGGGGGAGGGGCCACATCCCAGCGCCTGGCGTAGAATAAGTGCTCAGGAGACATGCGGCTGCACGGGCTCTTGGCTGCGGCGCATCTGACTTTGTAGTCACAGACCCAGAGGCCTGTGGGTTCCTGTCCGTCCCGCAGGAGACAGGCCCATGGGGAGGAGGGAAGGGTGCCCGCGGGAACATCCCAAATGCGCCCCAACCCGCAGGTGTCTGTGTGCCTGGGGGACGGCGGTGGAGACCACAGCGAGGCACGCTGTGGGGAGGCGGCTGGGGGTGGGGTGGGGAGAACCCGCGGGGGCTGTGGGCTCCCTCTGCCACCCCCAGGCCCGTTCTGGGCCCCGTGCTGCTTTGGCTCATTTTGTGGGTTCCCTGAGGACGAGCCCCCCGACCGCGCCGAGGTTGTAATGGGAGGAAAGCGCAGGACGTGATGGGGTGGATGTGGCCGTCTGCGTGCACAGGTGTTAAGAACACCTTAACCGCTTCGTTTTGCTTGTATCTTTGTTTTTATGCGGGCTCCAAAGTGATAACCAATAAAAAGCCCTGTCTAATTAAGTCCGGAAGAGCTCCTTCAATACATATAAAATAAAAATTGTAAGGGATAGGAAACATTGTGTCAGTTTAATTGGCGGTGTTTTTTCTTTCTTAGTGGAACATAAAGTAACGGAGCGTTTTGCCCAGCCCCCTCTTAAATTCAATGAAACATTCTGAGTAAAATATAGCAACACTTGCTGCACGTGCCGGGCACAGTGGTACCTATGTTATGTGATTTACGTCATTCGGTTCTGTGACAGCCTCATAATGTGCCCGGTGCGTAGAAGGGAACTTCCCAGATACAGCAGGGGAACCGGATGGTCAGGGGCCCAGCAGGGGTGCGTGCGGCCTGGGGGAGGTGAGGGGGCTGCGCCTGCCCTGGGGGAAGGGTCCCAGCAGTTCTCAGAGCCACCGGGGTGCAGGGCCCGGGGTCCTCGTGTCCCTGGGGAAGAGGCCATGCCTCCAGGGCCGTGCTGTGACCGGCACGAATCAACCAAGTGACCCCGTGTCTGCATTGCCGCCTGGGGTCCCAGAAGGACACGTGACAGACAGACGGGCCTCCAGCCGCCCGCTGGGCTGGGAGGAGGCTCTACTGCAGGTGGGGCTTTTCTGTTCTGTATGGAAGCGTAGCCGTGTGTGGTTTGGGATGAAAGGGAAGGAAGGAGAGGGCCCACTTTCCTCTGAGCTCCCGGATTCCACCCTCAGCCCCGCCCCCATCTCCTCAGGGCCATGCTCACACCCATCCCGCCGGCACCACCCGCCTCCCCAGGGACACAGGCCCCCAGTGCCATCCCCGGTTCTGTTCCGGGCTCTGCAGAGCAGGGTCCTGGGATGGTCGGATCCCCAGCTGCCTCCTCCGTGGAGGGGGCCGGGCCTGCCCAGGGGTGTGATGGGGCACCTCCGGGAACGTGGGTGTGGGCCCCCGACTCCGCCCACACCGCACCAGAAACTCAGGGTGCATTTTTATTTTCATGTTTTGACCACCAGGAGGTCAGCAGCGCCTGCCGGGCGGGGGTGTGGGGGGCCCTGGGTGCACGCTGAGCCGGGCATGCAGGAGAAGTTCTGCGTCTTCAGCTGCAAGGGGCCTGGGGCAAGGGCCATTTCCAGGTGGGGTTTCTGCATTAGTGTATGCGGGGCCCCGAGGTGCAAGGGGAAATTACAGCAAACCCCAGGGGCCTGAAAGGGCGTCCTGCGTCTTGGTGAAGAAGGATGCTTGTCCTCGAATGGTTTCAGCAGGCTGCCGGCCTGACGGAGATCCGAGGTCCGGGAGCAGATCCCAGGGGCGGGAATTTGCACCCACCTGGAAGGCCCCGAGGGTGTAGGGGTGAGCCGTGGAACTTGTTCACGCTGTGATTGGGGTCTAGAGGCAGCCCCACTGGCCGCAGCCTCTGGGTCAAGAAGCCTCACCAGTTTGAACAATGTCCTTACAGAGGAGACCAGCAGGGCAGCCCGTCTGCTGACCCCAAGGCCACCTCAGGCTGGGCCATGGTGGGACGCAGGCTGAGCGGAGCATCACACACCCTGCAGCTCCCCTGGGGTTTGCAGAGTTGAAATAAATCTGCTTCCCAGCGGTGTGTAGAATGGAGCCTGGGAGTTTCTAGAAGTGGTCTTCTAGGTGGGGCTGGACTTGGGGGTGTGAGGCCTCCCTTCTGGTTGCCCCCTCCTGGCCCTGGGGGCCTCTTCTGGGCCCCTCCTCCTGTGATGCTGTCATGTAGCACGTGCATTCCTGTGTCCCTGGTAATCCCCAGGCAGGCTGCTCATAGGGCGCTGCAGGCTAGAGCCACCACTTGTCACCTCGTGGCTCCTGGGAGTCAGGAGTCCAGGGGGTCCTCCGCTGGGAGGTTCTGGCTCAGGGTCCCTCACGGGGCTTTCCAGGGCTGCCGTCTCACCTGAGGCCTCGCCTGGGGCTGACAAACCATGTCTGAGCCCACTCGCTTGGCTGTTGGCGGCCTCAGTGCCTGCTGGCTGTTGGCTGGAGGCTTCCATTCCTCATCTGACAAGCGGCTCCACGAGCGTTCCTCCAGCGTGGCCGCTCACCTTCCCCAGAATGTGAGAGGCCGAGGAACTGAGGGAGAAACCAGTCTTGGAAGTGACATTATCATGTCATCTTCTACTGGTTATACAGACCAGTCCGGATAGAGAGAGGGGACTGCACAGAGCTGTGACTACCAGGAGCTCATCTTAGAGCCTGGGTGCCCCTGCGCCCACCCTCGTCCATCACCGAGCCCAGCCCCAGTGACCCTTGGGCCTGCAACGGGGTCACGCGACGTATCCGCCCCTCCCCCGTCACGTGATGAGTGGACCGGCAGCTGCCTGGGCTCTTTTGCATCTCAGACTCCTGATTCCCATGATGGTCTTGGGGGGGAGGCACATTCCAGACACATTGAGGCCCCTCGCACACATCGCTGGTGCAGTTTGACTGCACAAACCTGGTGTGGTTCCCCCTCTGACTCAGTAGTGATCAGAGAGAGCGATTCAGGAGTGTGCATGTGAAAGCGACTTCTCAGGTGTAGCTTGGATATCGTGGCCCTAATGGCTGGTGAAGAATGTCCCAGAAGGTAACATGAAGCAAAGGCACCTGCTTCCCTTCCCTACAGCTGCAACAAAGCATGGCTCATAGACGCCACTGTGAACAAGGCACCTTGGGAGACCTGGAGGCAAGTGTCCTTGTGTCCTGAGAACCTAACCTTCGTCTTGAAAGCAGCTGTGATTCTGATAAGGCCTCCGAATGGCTAATGTGTCGCCCTGGCAATAAAATTTAAATCAATGTCTTTGTTTTCTTGAAGGCATAGATGCTTGTTATTTTTTCTTTATTAAACCAGAAGAAAATCGTGAGCACATTTTACTTCTCCCACAAGAATGGAGGGAGGAGAGAGAGAGAGAGAGAGAAAGAGAGAGAGAGAGAGAGAGAGAAAATTCCCCCTATGAATCCAGTTGGAGTCTTAAAAATTTAAGCAAAGTGTTTGAGAATCTAATTACATTGAAATGAACAACATCTCTATAAAGAAGGATGATTGATTCAATTGTCAGAGGCCTATTTCATACCTATTTCATGTGGAGGGTGCGTGGAGACTCCCTGTTGCTAAAATCGGATGGTCCAGGTGGCTCGCGTGTGGTTTTCCGCAGGTGTGGGGGAGCTAATGGCGGCTCCACAGCTACGGCCTCTTGGCCGTGCTCTACAGCATAGGATTTGGCAGATGCGATCATATGACGTTTTATCTTTTGAAATGAAGCCCAAAGCCAACCCTATGAACAAACAGTTGTTTCCCTGCAGATTCTCTCTGGCCAGGGTGGGGCCCTTGGATCAGGGCAGAAGTTTTTGGTTAAGCCACTTGTCTAGCCATCTGGTCAACCTAACCAACACCCATCATCAATCGTCAGCCACAATAGTGCCTTTGCTGTGCGCCTGCTAACAAAAGACCAATGATTACTTTTTAAAAATAGATGATCATTTGCAGGGCATGCAATCCGTCCATGCCTCTGGTGCTCTATATTCTATCTCTGGAGCAAGGAGCCTGCATATTTAGACCACATGACCCTATCTTGGCAAAGCCTGGTCTTCACTGAGTCACGTTTTCTGTTATGCTCCTGGCTTTTGCTGAGATCCTTCTGAGAAACAGCTGCACAAAGTGTAGCCATGGTCCTTCTCCACAAAAATGTTATCAAGGACGTTTTCGCTTTGTCCCATGGGGTTCCCGGCATCAATACACACAGTCGTCCTGTCAGGAATGAGTGTTCTCTCCTTTCTGGTAAGCGGCTCCCTCTTGTTCATGTCCTGCTACTGTCCTGCGCAGAGCTTGGAGCCACGTCTAAATTCAGCTATAGAAGCCAGTCTTCCGTCTCCTTCTTGTCCCTGGGTACCTTCCATAGAACTTGTTCCCTGGGTACTGACCTTCCATTTCAGTTGGTACTTGTCATCGCTGGGAAGTATGGGGACATGGAGGCAGGGTCTTGGGTTTTAGATTCTAGTGGGCTGTGTTCAGATCCCAGCTGTGTGGCCTTGGATAGGCGATGGGCTTCTCTGAGCCTAACCGTTGCCAACTTCCCTGTTTTATATCCAACGAGCCCTACTTAGTAGTGGGTCAGGGAGGCAGAGCCTAGCTAGGATGCAAAGAACTGTTCCGGTTTCTCATAAAACGTTTAGATCAACAAGTACATTTTCATCAATATTTTCCACAGGGCACACAAAAGGTAGATGTGCTGACTGTGTTACTATTTCCGGTCTTCAGAGAAAGACAGATGGGATTTCAGTACTTCAGGGTTGGAAAACTTTCCTCTGTGTGTTTTTGGAGATGAGCCTCCTGAAGCCACGGGGGGTTCCTGCTGCCTGGGAACTGGGGAGCCAATCGGCATCAATGCCCAGACTTACTGGTCCATGGAAGCCTCTAGAATTCTGGCTCCAATTCCAATATGTTTGAGTTGTCTCCCTCCCTGCCACATCCACCAAGCAAATCTCACCAGCTGGGTGTCCTACAATTGAGCTCAGTTGGGACACTGCCTACCTGGAGTTAGTGTCAGGTCCCACAGATTAAAGGGCTCAGGCCCACAAGACCGCCCTCCCCCCTTCTGATGTCACTCTCAGGCCCAGTTTGTCACCTGTGCTTCTGACCAACCAGCTGTAGATGGGAAGTTCTGATGACCCCCTCCTTGGGTTTGATCAATTTGCTAGAGTGACTCATGGAACCCAGAAAATGGGTTTACTTCCTAGATCACTGGTTTACTACAAGAGGAGAGAGCTCGGGAAGAGCCAGGCGGAGGAGCTGTGCAGAGCGAGGTGTGTGTGGAAGCCGTGAGCCTCCAGGCCCTCCGAGAAAGCCACTCACCCCGCACCTCCACGTGC
Source organism: Hyaena hyaena (assembly GCF_003009895.1). Lineage (NCBI taxonomy): Eukaryota > Metazoa > Chordata > Mammalia > Carnivora > Hyaenidae > Hyaena > Hyaena hyaena. The sequence continues at coordinate 195,144 of NW_024081367.1, forward strand.
ACCCCCACCTGGAGGTTCTCCAAACTCTGTCCTTTGCGTTTTCCCCAGAGGCTTCATTACATGGGCATGATTGAGCCAGTCATTGATTGACCAGAGGTGATTGATTCAGCCTCCCAGGGAGCAGCCGGAAGGGGACCTGGGGGGAGGGGTGGCACTGAAAGTTCCAACCTTCTGCCGATGGGAGGCAGCAGGCATCCGCCCCAAAATTAGGTGTGGTCCCCAACCCCCTCATTAACATAACAAAAGATACCTTTATGGTTCTCCTCACTTGGGAAATTCCAAGGGATTTGCGAACTCTGTCAGGAAAGGGGTCCAGACCAAATATATGCTTCTTATTATAAGTCACAACTACAATTCTCTCAAGAAGAACACCTCAGGAGCCCACTGAGGCCAGTGCTTTAGCCAAAGGTTGAGGAGTGGACTCATTTTCTGTGGCCACTGAGGGCGGCCTGAGGGAGGCAGGACAGGATGGACTGACTGGCCGAGGGGGTGGGAACGCAGATGCCCAGGCCTCCTCTCCCTGGACTTTCTGGCTCAGCAGGGCTGGCGAGGGCCCCAGGGAGATGCGTGTCCCCCAGGCTCCTGGGTGGTTCCCATGGTCTGCTGCTGGGGTTTGCCAAAGCCAGAGCCCGGTGACCCCGATTCGTTCCCGGCCTGGGGATGGGTCAGGCCCAGAACCTACCCGGAACAGTTTGTGAGATGCTGTCGCTCTCCTCCCGTGTAAACCACCAGGAACAAAACACATTAAAAAATTGTACTTATTATCCCCTTTGGCTCTGGGTGTTTTCTTTCGGAAGTGACTTCGTGCACGAGATGATAAAACTGGGAAGGGAGGTCCTGGCAGGACTCTGTTATTAAAACCCTCAGTTTAATTCAGATTGATGACAGCGTTTAAGAGGCCGGCCTCACAGCAGGTATTGGGTTATGCTCCCCACTGCAGAGTCCCGCTGCCCCGTCCCAGGGGGGAGGGGGTGATTTATGCCAAATTCCTAGGCCACACCTCTGTGTCCTCGATGCCAATCATGGACTGCTGCTCTGGGCCACTGGGCTGGCACGGACATGCCTGGAGACCTGGGAGTAGAGGTGAGACCTGGGGTTGAGGGCTCTGCCTTCTCTCCCCCACTCTGTGGTCTGATCAACAAGGCAGAGCCATCCTTCTGGAAGCTGCCCTCCGTGGAGAGGCTGGGCCACTCCATCACTCCCATCCCAGGGCTCTTGGCTGCAACCGTTTGTCACATTGACCAGCTTCTCCGGTGTGTCCTGTCATTCACTGTATCTATGTGGACAGAATCTCCCTTCTATATGGGTGACCTTCTCTGGGTTGGCCCATGCTCATCCATCTGGTTTTGCGGGGACATCTGCCCTCTGACTGCTGCCAGGCGGGGACTCTGTCACAGCGCCTGACCCTTCCCTTCCTGAGCCCTGCACGCACCTTCCTCTCGGCAGGGTGGATACCTCCGTGCTGAGCAGAAAGGGAGGAGATTCAGGCAGGGCCTCCCAGAGACTGGCACACACGCCTCGGCCACCTGAAATTGGTGAGACTTGTGGTATTTTAAAAAGGGAGTGGAGGGAAGAAAGTCAACATTTAACAGGGCTTCACTATTCTAGAATAGTTAAATGCATTACATGGATTAGTATTTTTAATTCCCATATGAATTCTATGAGGTAGGGGGTTTTTACATCACTATTTTGAAGTTAAGAAAAGAAAGACCCCAAACAGAACTTTTGAATGAAAAATCACACAGGCTAACAAAGAACATTATGTAGTCATAAATCAAGAAGAGCTATTCGTTATACAAACACATGCACCTAATGGCAAAACTTCAAAAGAATTATCAAGCAAAGTGACAGACATCCAGGGAGAAATTTTAATGCAGTTGTTAACGATAGATCAAAGTAAAGGAAAATAACGATACTGGAGTCGTGACCGTGAGAGGTAGTGTGCCCTTCACCTGTCCACCCAGGGAAGTTGGATATTGGGTCATAGAGGAAGTCTCGGTCAGTTCCTAAGAATTAAGATGAAAAGAACTGCTCTAACGACAAATAAATGACATTCAAAGTAACAAAAGAATCGTTTTTTAGAAACCCTAATTTTGGGGGAACTCATGAACACATCTCTGAATAACTCATGGAAATGATCAAAGAAATGAGGAAAGACACAGAATAAGTGATGATGGAATTTGATGTGTCAGAATCAGCGGTAAAGAGCTGAAGCAATTCTGTTTTGTTTTATTTTTTTTTTAATTTTTAAGTTTATTTTTGAGAGAGTGAGCAGGGGAGGGGAAGAGAGAGAGGGAGACAAAGAATCTAAAGCAGGCTCCAGGCTCTGAGCTGTCAGCACAGAGCCTGACGTGGGGCTTGAACTCATGGACCGAGATCATGACCCGAGTTAAAGTTAGATGATGAACTGACTGAGCCTCCCCAGGCACCCCGGAGCTGAGGCAATTCTTAAGAAGAAACTGATAATAGTAAATGCACTTATTCGGAAGCAACAGGTGTTGGAAGTGAATGAGGCATTTAATGTGACGCTAGCCCATCTCCCTCTCGCCCGAAATATAAGAACAGAAATTAGAAAAGATCAAAGCAAAAAGAAATGAAAAAGAGAAAACCTGTAGAAAGGGTGACTGAAACCACAATCTGGTTAAAAGAAATGGACACACTAGGCTTCTGGAAAGGCCAATCAAGAAAAAGATTGAGAAGCTGGAATAAATAAGAAATTAGTAGCACAAACAGGCATACTTTATAAAGAGCTACTTAGATGGAGTGGATAAATTCTTATAAAAAGCACAAAATGCCCATGGGGCACCTGGGTGGATCAGGTTAACCTCTGACCCTTGATTTCAGCTCAGGTGATGGCCTCATGATTCCTGTCAGGCTCTGTGCTGACAGTGAGGAGCCTGTTTGGGATTCTCTGTCTCCCTCTCTCTGCCCCTCCCCCGCTCACTCTCTCTCTCTCAAAATAAATAAGCATTAAAAAGTTATTTTAAAAAAAGCATAAATGCCGAAACTGATGTCAGATCAAACTGCCAGCTTGAACAGACAGTGAAAGAGGGAGGTTGTGGCCAGGATGCTGCTCTAACAACCCCCCAGATCGAGATGATTTTTGGGGGAGATTCTTACATTATTTCCTAGGAGTAGGTAAATTCTGTTTTATAAAGGATATTCGGGAAAGTTGAAAATAGGTGAAATTTATCTGGCTCATTTAGTGACTCTGGTGTAATTCAGGTTTCATAATAACATGTGAACAATAAGAGTAAAAAAACCACTAGAGGCCCATTTTATTTATGAGCAAAGTTGCAGAAATCCTCAGTAAAATGTTAACCGACTCAAATGTATTAAGAAAATGAACCAGGATGAAGCAGAGTTTTACCAAGAACATCTAAAACTCCCTCATTTTCATTCGCTATAGTGATAGATGAAAGGGAATCTGTATTTGTATCTCAATCAGTGCAGTGAAGGCATATCTCAATCAGTGCTGATAGGAATCGGCCCCATTTGTGATAAGATATGATTAAAAAAAAACCCCAACAACCCAAAGTCAACACTGAATCCCTACCTGATGACATACATGAAAGGAATCTGGGCAGATTAAAGTCTAATAGGAAAAGCAGAAGTTAAAGAAAACGTAAGAGGAAATCTTTGTCACTCAGGAGCCGGGATGCCTTAAATAAAAATTCAAAACCTCAAACCACAAAGCAAAAAATCAGTACATTTTATTATATCAGGGCCAGAGATTTTTGTTCAATGAAAGACAATACGGACGAAGTTAATACCCAGCTGAACAAATGAGAAAAGATATTTGCAATGTTAAAAACCACCAAGGGAGGGATTAAGACCTAGGATTTACAAGGAACTCTTGCAAATCAAAAAGATGAGCACAGGGACCCCAGCGGAAAAATGGGCAAAGGATAGGGGGCAGATAATTGGTAGGGAGGAAGCCCCAAAGCTAATAAGCATGAGAGGAGCCCAAAGTCATTCGTAATCACACAAAGGAGTGTTAGGACAAGATACCACTTCACGTCTGTTGCACTGGGAACAATTTACAAAGCGATTAAGGCAAGTGCTGGTGTGGATGTGAGCTGAGGAGCTCCGACGGCTGTGGATGCCACGCCGTTCTGGAAGGCCAGGCAGGTGCATGCTCCCTGTGGCCACAGTTCTGCGGCGGCGGATCCACCTGGAGGCACTCTCAGGGCACCTGCAGGCGGTGACGGGGGGGGGGCGGGGGGGGGCTGTGCGCTGGGGTCTGCCTGGGTGCCCGCCCCTCGGCGGGACAGCGCCCGGGCAATGTTCGGCGGGTGTGCCCGTGGAAGGCTGTAATGGAAACCGCAGATATGCGCAAGGCAGCACGGGTGGGGCTGAAAGACCCGGTGATTGGAACAAAAGCAGAATGGAGCGGAGTAAGATATGCCACAGCGCCCCTTGTGCAAGTAAAACCTTCATGCCGGCAAGTCCGCAAAGCTGAGGGGGTCAGGACACCCACGCACAGTGGACGCAGCAGTGATCACCACGGAATTGTTGTCTCTGGGGAGGGGAGGGGCTGGGCCCCGGCGGGAGTTAGGGGGATACGGCCCGGGTGATAAAGAGAAGGGGAAACTCGCCTCGGTCAGGGGTGGACGTGTGTCCCTGAGTGATGACTACATGAACTCCGCCCTCTGCATCTGGGGTGTCTTCACCTGTGTGTCCAGGGCCGAGAGCGAAGATAGGGACCCAGCAAAGTGGCGGCAGCAGCCACGTTCCCAGCCGCAGCGCCAGACGCCTGGCGAGGGGAGCGGGGCGAGCTTTCCTTGCCGAGTGCACCTGGCTGTGGGAGCGCCGGCGAATTCCTGAGGCGTGTGCGTTGAAGTGCCCCTGGCACACACCTACCCACTGCACATCTACACACCGACGCACATGCACACGCACACGCTCGCGTGGACACACGCCTCCCCGCTAGGGAAGGGGGTGGGCAGGATCCAGGGAATCTCGCCGTGATTTTGTGCTGCGACGAGGTCCCCTCAGCCAATTCTCGTGTGAAACCCGGTGTGTCTGATGAAGCAGAACAGAACCGAGAGGATGACGGCCTGCCTTCCATCATGCGGGTGACCCGGTGACACAGTCAGAGTGCGGCCGGGTGGGGCTCCGCCGCAGGCTAAGCGAGCAGGTGCCGCGGGTTACCCTCCAGTCTCCGCCCCCTCTGCCTCCCGCCAGGGGCTTGTTCTCAGGGCCCCACAGGCTCCCTGATACCCCAGAGTTACCCCAAGGCCGTCTTCATGAAGGAGGCAATTCTGGAACCGGTGCTTGGGCATCAGCCTGGGACCGGGGTGCGCGGGGCGGCGGGAGGGTGTTGGCCAGACGCTGGGTGTGTGGGCAGATGCCGGCCCTGCTCCCCTCCTCCTGACACGGGGCAGCTCTGGCGAAGGGCAAGCAGGGCCAGAGCGCGACGGCCACGTGTCGCAATCGGACCGCGGTGCCTCCATGAGCTGAGAAGAAAGCCAGGGGCTCGGAGAGCCTCCATCACCCCTATGTGGGATGTCCGGGCACGGGAGGGGCGGGCCAGCATTCTCAGCGGTCACCCTGTGTGAACCCCGTCACCCCCACCTGGATCCCCGCTGCCCCCTGCCCTCAGCACAGGCCCCCTCTCCCCAGGCCCACCCTCCCCTCCCACCGCCTCTCTGCTCCTGCTGCCCCCGCCCGGCGCCACCCCGCCCTCCGGCCCTGCCTGGGCCTCCTTCCAGACCCTCCTCCATCCCTAACTTTGTGCAGAGCTGTCCAACTGCGCATCCATCCTCCTTAGCTGCTTTTTTTGGTCGCAGAAACCTTAAGTTTTCCAAATCCCACCTCTGCAGCCTTGTGGCTTTGTAGGCGTGTCTGTCTGTGCTGGCAGCTTCGAAACCCATAGCTCCTCATTGGGACGGCCAGTCTCCTGAGGGGGGTGTCAGCCTGGCCCCTCCCAGAGCGCCCCCTTTCGGGGGCCCTCGTTGCGCAGAGGTCGCTGCGGATATGACTCAGGGCCACTTCTCCGCGGAGCCCTCTGCTCAGCCTGGCCTGGGGGTCCCGCGGGGCCGGCCCTGCCTTCCTGCTTCCCCCCTGCTCACCAGCCGTTGTCCCGTGCCCGGTGCGTCCCGACTGACCATGGCACGTTCGTGGGGCTCTAGGCAAGGCTGGGTCCCCCCCCACCCGGCCTGATTTTGTTCCCTCTTTGCAGCCTGGAGGCTGTGAGGTACCCGGCGTGGGGGGTAGAGGCAGAGCAGTGGCAGAATCCCTGTCCCGAGGTGGGAAGGGCAAAGCCCAGGCAAGCACCAGCCCAGGGCAGCGCAGAGGCGGCTCGGACAGGAGCCGCCGCGCGAGCAGGTGGGTGCACGGGAGGCGCGGGGACGCTCCCAGGACACAGGCTTTGATCTGCTGAGACGCCACCTGCTTATTGTTATAAAATAGACCCTTTTGGGCTCTGATTTCCAGGATGGGGGGATGCAACGTGGCCGACTCTCCGTGTGGGGCCGGGAAGGCCTCGCGGGCTCCATGTGCTTAAATAAGCCAAATTCCGTGATGTTGGCAGTCAGGACCCTCTGCGCTCCATCTGCCTGAGCAGCTCCCTTTAAGGCTGCCTGGGGCCGGTCATTAGGGCAATGGGAGCCCGGGGTGCTGAGGCGGGGCTCTGGGGAAACTGCCAGAAGGAGCAGAGAAGGAAAGTCACTTTGGAGAGGACAGACTGGGCATCTGTGCGCGAGCACGTGCTGGAGAGAGCCCAGCAGGAGGGGAGCCCGGCCGCGCCCCGGAGTTCCGAGACCCCGGCTCCCTCCCAGCTCCCGGCCTCGGGGTCCAGGGTGGTCCCGTGCCACCGGCAGCCCCTGCAACCCAGGGCGGCCCCCCGCCCTCCCCACCCCCACACGCTGGCTGGCACTAACGCTCTATTGACCTGTTTCTCTTGGCATCTCCAGTTAATCTCATTTTATGTGGATCGTGATGGATTTTAACATACGACAAAGCAAAGCTTTGCCAACCTCAGGCTGTTTGATGGCTGAAAACTTTGATTAAAAATTCTCATAGTCTGGGACGACAGAATGCTGTAGGGCCTCGGCCATTCACTGTGATGTCCGTTTCCTGCCAGAGACGGGAACATCTATTTTCTTACTTTACCCCAAAGGATCCTCCCAGCCCCCCAAAGTGTAAAACGATCCAAAACAAAGTTTCTGTAGGAGATCAACCTCAGTGTCTGTATCGTGGCTTTTCTTTCCCTTAGTCTGGTGGCGGCCATGCCTGGGTTCTCCGTAGGAGGCTAGGAGGGGTGAGTCCCCTGTTCGGTGCCTTCCTCCGGGCCTGCGCTGGCCCAGGGCTGGGTCCGGGTTCTGGTGTCCTCGAGCTGCTATGCCGCATTACCCGGACCAGGTGGCCTGAAACAACACAATGGATTCACTCACTGTTTCGGGGGACAGAGGACTGAAATCCGGGCTCCCTGCAAGGGCTGTGGGGGAGGCTCCTGCCGGCCTCTCCCATCTCCTGGGGTCCCGTGATCCTGGGTTGTGGCCGCGTCCCTCCCGCCTCTGCCTCCGTCTTCACACGGACTTTGTCTCTCTGTGGGTCTCTTGTGAGGTCACCTGTCGTTGGACTTAGGCCCCCCCTCGCCTCCCCTCCCCCACCCCGGGTAATCTAGGATGCTTTAATCTCAAGACCCTCACCTTAATCACATCTGCGAAATAAGGTCCATTTTCTAAATCGGGTCCCATCCACAGTACCAGGGACCAGGACTGGGACATATCTTTTTGGGGGCCACCATTTAGTCCACTACAATCGTCATGCCCCTCCGCCCCCCCAGGACAAGGGTTATAGAGACAGACATAGGACATCTCCTCGGCCCAGCGAGAAAGAAGCACAGCCAGACCCAGAGATTCTGTGCTGGTGATGCTGGAGGGGAGGGCACCCCCCACCCCGGCTTGGGGGGGGCCACACACCGAACTTGAAGCCTGGACCCCAGTGCAGTAGTATCAAGGCGGGGCCTGTGGGAGGGGGGTAGGACCCCATGAGCTCTCAGGGTGGGGTCCTCAGGTGGGATTGGTGCCTTTACAGGAAGAGGCACCGAGAGCTCTCTGTCCCTCTCCCTCCACCCCTCCCAACCCCCCGTGGCAGCCGCCAGCCCCTGCCACCTGAGGCCACAGAGGCAGCGCTGGCTGAAGGCTGGGACGGTGTCCCCTCCGGGAAGCGCATCTCCTGGCCCCTTGATCTTGGACTCCCCAGGCTCCAGAGCTGAGAGAGGCATATGTCATGTCACACGTATGGGCCGTGTGACCTGTGACATTTGCTATGGCCGTGTGTGCCGAATGGGGGTGCGGTGGCTTCCTGGAGGCACTCCGCTTGTCCGCAGTAGCCTGCACCTCTTCTCTTATATTTCCATTTGTCTCTCTCCCTGCGTCCATTTGAATGGGGTGCCCGTGCAGCAACGGAGAAGACGCAGATGAGGATAAACAGCTGGGCGTGGACACAGCGGGTGCGGGCAGCTGCCGACTCTGAGGGGTGGGACACAGGCGGCCGCTAGAACTCTGTGTTTTCTGTCTTTTCTGTTTTTCTACATCTTTCAGGAGACACTGATCAAGACCGGGGTACGGAGGGGCGGTGGTTTTGGCTCCTGACGAGCTCCCAGTTTAGTTGGGGAAGAAACACACGTAAGCAAAGCTTTATAATGTCGTGTGGCCGTGACCGAGCAGGCCGTGAACAGAGTGCTACATGGTGGGAGGGGGCTGGGGGGCGGGGAGTAGCCACCGTGCTGGGCAGCAGGGAGGGGGTGCTCGGCAGTGCCAGGCACGGAGCATGCGGAGGAGACGGGCTTCCGGGGGCTTGGTCTTCTCAGGGACATGACTAGGTTCTGTTTGTGCTTTGGGACGTCAGGTAGAACGGCCTCGAGGGACAGGATTCTGGGAGCAGGGGCGCCGGGTGGGGGCGGGGCAGTGCTCCAGAACCTTCCCTCTCCCACCGGGACCACGTATTTCTTCTCTACTGAGCCACCCCCACCTCACAAGGGGCACAAGGGACGTTTCGTCAGAAATAGATAAAAGATCCTCCGAGGTCCTTGGCGCCCCGTCCGCGTCCTGGGCTGGGCCTGTGGCTGGGGACGGGGCTGCACTGTCTCATGCCTGCGGGCTCCGGGGAGAAGGGACACGGCCCTTTCACTCCCGTGGGGACAGAGAGTTGTCAGGCTTGTGTTTACTGTTAGGACATACAGTTGGAACCCCACAGGTCTGAGAGCCGGCAGAGATGGAAATACTCTAGCAGAGTCTTCACAAAACCCTCCCAAGTCCAGCAAATGGGTTCAGGGAACTGGTGACCCGAAGCCGCCCTCAGCCTTGTTGGGAAAATCATTTTCCTGCAAGTGCACGAAGCTGTTTACGGTACTTTGTTGTGTTGCCTCAGCAAGATGGGCTTGTGCAGAGAAGAAAGGAGTTTAATCAAACTCGAGCTTGGCCTTGGGAGTGCGGGAGAGGCGAGCGTCCAGGAACAGCTGGAGGGGAAGCAATTTTCCGAGGACGCACCTCCTGCTGCAGGGGCGTGGGGGGAGGGCTGCAGGGGAGAGGGCTGGGGGGGAGGGGGTAGCTCAGGAAGAACACCTCCTTCCCCTTTTCATGCCCCAGGGGCCCCTCAGCAGGGCTTGTGGAGGCTCTGCCTCTGACCCCCCCATTTCCACACCCCCCCCCCCAGTGCCAAGGGTGTGGTGAGCTTAGCTTAGAAAGACAGCATCGCAGGCTGCTGATGGAGCAGGGCCACCCAGTCCCCCTTGGGGACCTGACCCCTTGGGGACCTGACCACGACGCCCCGCGGCTGCTGCTGGACAGCCGGCCTGAGACTTGGGCGAAGGACAGGTAAACATGCAAGTGGGGCGCCTGGGTGGCTCAGTCAGGTCATGATCTCACAGTTGGTGAGTTCGAGCCCCGTGTGGGGCTCTGTGCTGATGGGGTCCTCTGTCTCCCTCTCTTTCTGCTCCTTCCCTGCTCATGTTCTCTCTTTCTCACAAAAATTAATAAACTTAAAAAAGAAAGATGCAGGTGGAAGTTGGGCCTGGAGGAGAAGGGGGTTGGTGAGCGAGAGGGGAGGGAGGGGGTGGGCGGCGGAGCCTGGGCTGTGGCAGAGCAGCCCAGGAAGAGGTGCCAGGGAGAAGGTCTGGGTGTCTGATACTAGGTGTGATCCTGGGGCTGGGATGTCCCCCCCGCCCCCGCCAAGCAAGGCCACAGCAGTTAAGCCAAGGGTGGGGCGGCCTCAGCGGTGGGCAGACAGGGATGGTGGGAGATGTGACCAGTGGGGACACGGGGCCGGCGGGAGTGTGCCAGCCCCAGCCCGAGGACGCACGCTTCTTGACAAAGAGGAAAGGGATTTGGATGGTGATGGGGCCTATTTAACGACAAGGTGACAGCAGAAACCTGGAGGACTCGGGGGACATGGTGCGGCTCACCTTGCTGGCATGGGAGGAGGCTGGGCCGGGCTTCCCTCGCAGGACACACGTTCTCCCAGAATCCCCCGCTGGGCACAGTGGCCCTGCTCTGTTCCCCGGGTCCTGCTGCACCTTTCTGCTGATGTCAGGGGCCATCGCCTGTGCTGTTCCACTGTGGGCCGTTTCCTGCCTCTTTCTGTAGCGGGGCATCTGCCTCAGGGGCAGGGACCCCCGTTCCCGGCTCTGTCCCCGGAGCTTACAGCAAGCCCCCAGCACACGGCAGACTCCCGGGAAGTATTTGTGGAGCGGATGTCTACCACTCTGGCACAGCCCTGACCAGGGGCCTGGGACAGAATCTCCCTCGGAGCCGCCAGAAGGAGCCAGCCCGGCCCACACCTGCATGTTGGACTTCTGGCCTGCAGAGCTGGGATGGAACGAGGTCTTGAAGTCGGAAGTTAGCCTGGCTGTGGCGCCTTGTGCCTGCAGCCCCAGGGCACGTGTGTGGGTCACGTGGGGCTCGTTGACTGGCTGGGGCTATTTGCGGCCAGACGAGAAAGGACAGAGTGGGCACGGGTGCGGGCTTGGTGTCCTCAGTCCCAGACCAGGGAGGAGGGTGGGCCCGGGCCAAGGAAGTCCAGGCCAGTTCAGGGTGTCTGAGCCATCCTGGCCCTGGCACTGAGTCCCAGGTGGGCTGCGGGTCATGAGCACCTTCTTCCTAAAAGTGGCAGAGATTCTGTCTGCCCCCCGGCTCCATCCTTTCCTCGGGATTGCCCGGGACACGGCTGGTCTAATGGAACAGCCCAGGGCAGAGATCAGGATGCCTGGCTCAGCACCAGCAGCAGTGTGGAACCCCTCTGGGCCCGTTTCCACCTGCAGGGCTGCCGGGCACAGCGACGTGAGAGGAGTGGGGCCAGCACCCTGGGCCCTGGGCATCCGGGGCCCTTCTCTGTCCCCTTTGATTGCTGAGCAGCCGTGGCCAGCGGTCACCTGTGTTTCATCCTCGGCGGGCTGCTGTGTTCCAGCCGGCTGGCCTCCGTCCTGACTCCCGGGCCTGGGCTGGTTGGCCGCGCCCACTCCGGAGCCCTGGGGGCCGCTGCCGGTGGGCAGGGACGCTGTGGGGACAACCCGGGTCTGGTGCATGGACTGTAGGGTCAAGGGAGTGAGGTGCTCTTATAACTCACACCTGCTTCCTGGCGTCTGGAGGCCTCCTCTGGCTGATTCCCGACTCAGGCGCCTGCCTCAGACGCTGCCTGTGGGTGTGGGGGCCTTGGCTCTGAGGACTCTATGGAGGATCCAGGCTGTGGAAACAAAGCGAGTGAAAATGCAGCCATTGATCATAAACACTGAGGGGACTTTCTTCCCTTAGGCATCACGGGAGGCCTGGCTCCCAGGCTTATTGGGGAGTGGCAGGTGAGAACAGGGTGGTGTGACTAGTTGAGTGGCCTGGGAAGTGTGTGTGCATGTGAGTGTGTTCATACGTGCTTGTGTGTGCTCATGTGTATGTATGTGTGTGCATATGAGTGTTAGTGTGTGCACGTGCATGCATGTGAGCATGTGAGAGTGTTCATGTGTGCAACGGTGTATGTGAGTGTATGCATGTGATCATGTGTGCACATGTGCGTGCATATGAGCCTTGTGCATGTGACTGTGCTCATATGTGCATGCATGTGTGCATGTGAATGTGTTAGCATGTGCACGTGAGCACACATGTGCATGTGTATGCATGTGCATGTGTGCACACATGTGTGCATGTGAGTGCATTAGTGTGTGCATGTATGTGCCTTGAATGGTATAAAATCTACTTTCTAAAATACACACAGATTTGATACTACTCAAAGCAAACTACGTATTCAGTGCAATCCCTATCAAAATAACATCAGCATTCTTCACAAAACTGGAACAGACAATCCTAAAATGTGTACGGAACCAGAAAAGACCCTGAATAGCCAAAGCGGTCCTGAAAAAGAAAACCAAAGCAGGAGGCATCACAATCCCGGACTTCAAGATGTCTTACAAAGTGGTAATCATCGAGACAGTATGGTGCTGGCACAGAAACAATACACTTGGATCAATGGAACAGAATAGAGAAACCAGAAATGGACCCCCAAACGTATGGCCAACTAATCTTTGACAAAGCATGAAAGAATATTCAATGGAATAAAGACAGTCTCTTCAGCAAGTGGTGCTGGGAAAACTGGGCAGCGACATGCAGAAGAATGAACTTGGACAGCTTTCTTACACCAACAACTCAAAGCTTTTTTGAGAAAAAAGCTTCTGCACAGCGAAGAAAACAATCAGCAAAACTAAAAGGCAACCGACAGCATGGAAGAAGATTTTTGCAAATGACATATTGGATAAAGGTTTAGTATCCAAAATCTATAAAGAACTTTTCAAACTCAACAGCCAAAAAACAAATAATCCAGTGAAGGAATGGGCAAAGGACACGAACAGACACTTTTCCAAAGAAGACATCCAGATGGCTAACAGACACATGAAAAGATGCTCAACATCACTCATCATCAGGGAAATACAAATCAAAACCACAATAAGATACCACCTCACACCAGTCAGAATGGTTAAAATTAACAACTCAGGCAATAGCAGATAGTGGAGAGGATGCAGAGAAAGGGGAAGCCTCTTGCACTGCTGGTGGGAATGCAAACTGGTGCAGCCACTCTGGGAAATAGTATGGAGTTTCCTCAAAAAATTAAAAATAAAACTACCCTACAACCCAGCAATTGCATTACTAGGTATTTATCCAAGGGATACAGATGTGCGTGTTTCAAAGGGGCACATGTACCCCAATGTTTGTAACAGCGCTATCAACAATAGCCACATTAGGGGCCACCTTCCTGGCTCAGTCGGTTAGGTGTTCGACTTCGGCCCGGGTCATGATCTCACGGTTCAAGGGTTGGAGCCCTGCGTTGGGCTCTGTGCTGACTGACAGCTCAGAGCCTAGAGCTGCTTCAGATTTTGTGTCTCCCTCTCTCTCTGACCCTCCTCTGCTCATGCTGTCTCTCTCTCTCTCTCTCTCAGAAATAAATAAAAAACATTAAAAAAAAAGAATGTGGGTTTAAAAGAAAACACACAGTATAAAAAGATCCCAAATGTCCACCAACAAATGAATGTATAAAGATGTAGTCTGCCTATCTATCTATCTATCTATCTATCTATCTATCTATCTATACAATGGAGTATTATTTGATAGTCAAAAAGAATGAATCTTGCCATTTGCAAGTACATAGATGGGACTGGAGGGTATTACGCTAAGTGAAATTAGTCAGTCAGAGAAAGACAAATATCATATGACTTCACTCATGTAAAGAATTTAAGATACAAAACAGATGAACATAAGGGAAGGGAAGCAAAAATAATATAAAAACAAGGTGGGAAACAAAACATAAGAGAGTCTTAAATACAGAAAACAATCCGAGGGGTTGTGGGTGGGGGATGGGCTAAATGGGTGATGGGCACTAAGGAGGACATTGGTGGGATGAGCACTGGGTGTTACATGTAGGGGATGAATTACTGGAATCTACTCCTGAAATCATTATTGCACCATATGCTCACTAACTTGGATGTAAATTAAAAAAATAAGATAAATAAATAAATAAAGTAACTATAAAACACACACAGAAAAGTCTGGCCCTCCTGGAAGGGCTCCTGGAAAGGGAGACGTAGGATGCGGGGAGCAGAGCCCAGTCATCTCGGTTGGGGTATATTTGTGGCAGGGAGAAGAGGGCACGTGGCCCAGCAGAGCCAGAACCTTCCATGGTCAGGATACAGCAGCTCAAGATTTTAGAGGCGGAGCCGGGAACACACACCCTCGCTTCCTGCACCAGCACCATCTCTACTCTTGGCCTTCTCCGGCCCCAGGCCGTGAGGCCCCACCAGCTAATGCCAGCTCCCTGTGTCCAAGGTCCTAATCTGTGAGAGAGGCCCTGACTGGCCTGGCTTGGGTGGCGTGTCCCCTCCCAGGACGATCGGCTGGAGGGCCGGAGGGCCTCGTGGTGAAGGCGGTGACCTCTGCAGGGAAGGAAGGGCAGTGTGAGTGTGAGTACGTGTGAGTGCATGTGTGTGCATACACGTGTGTGGGCCTGTGCACACACCTGCTGACCCTTGCACACGACCTTGTGTTGAGCACCTGCTATGTGCTGCCATCGTTACCTGGCTTCATCCGCATCCTGCCTCAAGGAAAGTGTGTTCTCCCTTTGAGGCGAGGAAACCTGGCCCCTGGAGGTTAAGTTTCGTGCCTTCGGTCCTGCAGCTTGTAAGTGCTGGAGAGTTGGGCTGAGCCTGCCCACGCGAGGGCAGCTCAGGGGGAGGTGCCTCATCCACTAGCAACAGGCTCTAGAATCTGCATTTGATGGCAGAGCCCGGATCCTGGCGTGGGTGACCTCAATGGAGCAGGCCGAGTAAATTTCATTGATGTAAAAATCCCCAAGGCTCAGGGCCCCGAAGATCTCTTTCCTCATGGAGATGCCTGCCTGCGCCTGTCATCAAGGGGAGGGCTGGTGGCGCCTTTGCTCCTTTGAGCACAGGACGGTGCCCCTCACCTCCAGCCAGTCTCACCTTCATCTGGGGTGTCTGTTTGCTCACCGCTGCTCTGATGGGACACGGCGAGAAGCAGAGCCTGTCGTACGTCGGAGGGACTGGAAAGCTAGCTCCTCCCTGAGACCTAGCCCGCATGCTACAGTCTGCACAAACTAGCCACCGTGCAGTAACAAACAGCCCCAAACCCCAAAGCTTTCACACTGTGGAAGTTTGTTTCTTGTTCACGTAAGTTGGCCACAGAGGAGGGCAGGCGCCCAGAGCAGCTCTCCTCCGCAGAGTGACTCGGGGGCCAGGCCTCCTCCGTCCCTGGTTCGTCTGAACGCAAGGGTGCCCCACGTGTCTACGTCAGGGGAAGAGAAAGCCGGAGGGATGGATGCCAGCTTTCAAATGCTTTCTCCTGGCGGTGGCGTCACTTCCGCTCAGAGCCCACCAGCTAGAGGAGGCTACAGGGTTCCGGTGAGAAGTAGACGCCTTTGCCTCGCCATGGTTGAGAGCCGCCCTCAGTGCAAGGCGTGGGACCGAGTGAGGGGTCGCCAGGCCCAGGTTGACGATGAGCTGTGCCGTCTGACCCCTGGCCCTCACCGAGAGCCACGCCTCCTCTCTGCAAACTCCCAGCAGGACACATTCAGCTTGTTTTCTGAGAAGCAGACGTGGCCACGCTGCTCTATTCACTTGTGTGAGGACGTCCATGCAGCTATCAGAGGCAGGTTCCATGCATGGACGGATGGAAAACCCTCCCTCTTGGGGCTCGCCGTTCCCTGAGGGGCCTGGAGACCAGAAGAGCAGACGTATCACCCGTGAGGCTGTGGAGGGTGATGAGTCCCTTGGAGACGACGGGTGGGGGACCTTCACGGGGGGCAGCCCTGATCCACGTCTTGTAGGGGCGGGGAGGCTGGCCAGGGAAGGGGGTGAGAAAGGCTTGCAGGAGGGCAGATGAGCAGCTGGTCTATTGGGGTTATGGCTGAAATTGTCCTGTGCTCCCTGGACCCACACGGAGCCTTACAGCGAGGGTCATGGAAGATTCCAGAACTCCCTCGTTCTCTGAGGGCCCAGCCTGGAGAAACCCACACGCTCCAGGCTCTGAATGTGGACCTGGTTTCTACCTTGAACTGGCAGCAGACTGAGAGATGGTCTATCGTGTTCCTGGTTGGAAACAGTTCCTCTGCGGGGGGAGCTGTCTTCGTTTGGGGACATGCCTTGCTGAGCGGTAGAAGGTGGAAGGCAGGTTTCTGAGGCCCATCGAGGGAAGAGAAAGGACCGCGGCCTTGGGGTGGGGCCAGAGCAGAGACAGGAGAAGGGGACAGTGTGTGTGGGGGGCTGGCGGCCTCGTGTGTGGCTCTGAGTCACACAGTCCCCTTCGCCTTCCCTCTGGCCACGTGTCTCCCAGGCTTCTGTGCACACAGGCCTGTGGGGAGACTGCCACGTGTGTGGAGCGAGGCGCCCGCAGGGGCAGGTTGGGGCGCTGCGCGGGGGGGGCCTCCAGAGTGACTCGGGGGTCCGGGACTGTCCGTCTGCGGCAACAAGGTGGGAGAGGTTGGGACCTCGTGGGAATCTGCGGAAACACGGAGGCACGGGGCCTCAGGGGAAGGACTGGCGTCCATCTGTCTGCACCGGGAAGGGCAGGAAGACCCCAGGGGCCTCTGCCTTCCAGCCACGCGCCTCCGCGGCCAGCCCCGGCAGGGCGCACTGATGCCCCGGGGGTCGTGGAGGCTTCCCTCCTCCCCTGCTCCCCTGATCCCCTGCTCCGGGCCCGGGCTCTAGGATGGCAGCAGCTGCTTCTCCCTGTCCGGCCGGTTGTCTTCACGCACTGGCCCTGGCGGCCCGAGCCTTCATCTCTCCATCACAGGGCGATGTTCTCTGCCAGCCGGGGTCTCCCTCCTCCCCGGGCTGGGTTTATAACCCCTCACAACACAGGACTTCACAATATTTTGTGGCAAACGGATTCAGGGTGGATCCGCCTCAGCTCCCCCCCCCCCCCCCCCCCCCCCCCGCTGGTGTGGCCTGAGGATCCTCCTCCTGGCTGGGAGGTGCGGGAAGAGAGCGGGGAGGTTTTAACACCAATGTGTTTCCTGACCCTGGATCTAGAGCAGCCAGGTGCTGGGAGAGGGTGACTGCAAGATGGGGAGGGGGATGGGCAGGGAAGGGGGAGGCGGAGGAGGGAAGCGGGGAGGGGAGGTAGGAGGGCAAGGTGTGGGGGAGGCAGAACGAGAAGGGGGCCCCAGGGAGAAGAGGGGGCCTGACTCTGCAGCGGAAAGGCCAAGGCGCCAGGAGACGGGGCCTCGCCTTAGGATCTGAACCGTCTACACAGAGGGAAGAAGCATTAGCTTGGATAATCTCAAACAGTGGGTAATCCAAAAGTCAATTATATCTGGATTTGAAATGAATCGTCTGATTACATTTGCAGCAGTTCGGCCCCCCTAATTATGATTAATTAGGCTAATGCCAGGTTTAGTTCACCTTCCCCGAGCGCCACCAGGGGGCCAGGGGAGGGTGCGGGGGTCCAGGGGGAGGGTGCGGGGGTCCAGGGGAGGGTGCGGGGGTCCAGGGGGAGGGCTGGAGCACAGTAGGCCCAGGAGGCATTCCCAGGGGGCGGCAGGCACTGCAGGGGTTGGGGCAGGTCTCAGAGCATCCTCAGCCTGAAGCCAGGGTCCCCCTGCTCCCTGGGGGAAGACAGCCCAGCCCCCCTCTCCCCTCCCCGTCCCTTCTGGCTGTTCTAGCCCCTCTGGCAGGCAGTCAGCTCAGCTGAGCCGGCTCAGCCTCCGGAGGCGCCGGACTAACGCTCAGCTCCGGGGTTCCAGACCAGGAAATTGTGTTCTACCAGCTGCAAAAGAACCGCGGCCCCAGGGGGGCCTTCCTGAGCCCAGCCTGGAGGCAGGTCCTGTGCGTCCCTCTGCATGTGCCTGCCCACATGTGGCCTCCGCTTGCTAATTCATTGGAGTTTCCTCCGTGTCACTTCACAGCAGGCATCTTGGGGGAGGAAGACAGGAGGCTCGTGGGAGCCGCTCGGGGCTTCCGAGGCTGTCCCTGGGCTGTGGGGGGGACACAGGCGCCCCCTCCTGTCCCAGGGCTTGGGGGGGACACAGGCGCCCCCTCCTGTCCAGCTTCCAGAGACTCTCATGGTGCGTTCCAGGATGGCTGCTGGCGGGGACACAGCCCAGAGGACCTGGTCAGCAGACGGTGACTTCCCACTTTTCCAGGGAAAGGGAGAAACCAGTCCAAGGCTCCTTGGTCCTCCTCCGTGGGGTGGGGGGCGCCAGCAGCTTCACCGCTGTCGGGGCCAGGATGCGGTGGAGCAGGTAGTCAACGGCGACTGTTCGGGGCTGTAAGAATCCAGCTTCCAGGCTGAGGGCTGTTTCCGCGGACAGAGCGGGGAGGCCCCACCCTGCCCTGTCCCGTCTGGACCCGGTCGTCCCCGGTGCGGCCAGAGGATGGCACGGCTCTTCTGGTCAGTGACGTCTGCCGTGAGCACGCGGAGCCGGTCCCTGCGTGTGGCGGCATCCCCAGCGCCCCTGGTGCCTGTCCCAGCAGAGCCCCCCGCCCTGCCTGGGAGGAACCGGGCCCGGCCTCTGCTGCGCCCTGGGGTCCTGTCCTTTCCGAGACTTTATCTCACAAGGAGGGGTTTCTGTCTCCGTCGCTTTAAAGTCGGTTCCTAAAGTTCACTGCTCCCAGGTGCGTTGCACGTGCCGCAGACGACAGCGTCCTGCCCAGTGGGGCCAAAGTGCCCATCACCTCGGGCGCCTCCCCCGCGTCTGGCCGGGCAAACTCTTCCAGAAGAGACGCGCAGGGGTCGGCTTGCAGGGAACTGGCCAGGGCAGAGGCCCGACCGTGGTGTCTGGTGAGTGGGGGCGCCCTGCTGGGCTGTGCAGCCTAGGCTGACCCAGGGGCCGCACCCCTGCTCACAGGGTGGGCTGTGGGCAGAGCCTTGGGGTAGGGGTTAGGCTTTCTGGGAAGAGGAGAGGAAGGGCGGTGGGGAGAGGACATGGGGTAGAGGTGCCCGGGGGTGTGGGGACTGTCACAGGCAGGCCACCAGCCTCTGCAGGGAGTGGCATTCCTCACTCCAGGAAAGCCAGCCTTTTTCTTGAAAACGCAAGGAGTCAACGATACAGGGACGTCATTAAAATCAGGAAGAGAAAAAGACAAAGGCCCGTCTCACTCATCCACTGTCTCCATCCTTCTCCCAAATCTTGCCTGAGCACCTACTACGCTCTGGGCTGTGTTTAAGCCCCGAGCAAGAGACTTCCTGCAGCTCACAGGCTGGGCGGGAGGTGGGTGGAGGGTGGGGGGTCAGAAACAAGCGAGGGTTTGGGGCAGACAACAGGGGTAGGCTTGTGGGGCGGGGGGCACCCACACAGTTAGAATGGCTGGGAATGGTGTCCCCAAAACTTCAAGAGTGGGGAGCCAGCCCTGTGAGGGGGCAGGGAACAGCGTTTCAGGCAGGGAACAGCGGGTGCGAGGGGACCTGAGACTCGAGACACGGAGGGACTCTTCACAAACTCAGAAGCAGCAGTCCTCAACCTTCCTCAGGTGCCGTCACCCCACTGTCAGGGTCTTTTAGTCTGAAAAACCGTCAGGGATGCGCACCAAGTTCCAGGGCCAGAACAGTGCACAAATAGGTTAGGATACATTCAGGTTCCGTACGATCCTGGTTTCGTAAAAGCCATGTCTTCACTCATCAGACCAAAGACTGGACGGAAAAACAATAAACGCCGAAGGCAGTTACTGCTGGTGCAGCAACTACGGCGAATTTTGATTTTCTTCCGTGTTTCTCTCTTTCTGTGTTACTTCGGAGATTAGGAAAAAAAAATCAATATAAAGATACACATTTAAAAAAGTTTGTTCTCAGGCCCTTTTTGTCTCTTCCAGACCAATGTGTGACCTCTGGACTCCAATGCCGAGTTTACTTCCCGTAAGGCCACTAGCGTCATCTTTTTAACACACGAAGGTGTGTAACTCTGGCTGAAAAAGCTCACACCCGGCGCCTCTGTTTCTCTCCCAGTGTCTGCAGGGGGAAACCCGAGCTCCAGGACCTGATGTTCAGTGCCCCTCACTGCCCTACCCCCTTGTCAGCCATTTATCTGGCAGCTTCGGGGTTTTTTTATGAACCCCCACATTTGTGCCTTCTGCCTCCTCTTCCTGGATGCCGGCCTCCATGTGTTTCTTTTTGGAAACTCCTACCTGTCCTTCAAAACCTTTTCCAAATGTCCCCGTTGTAACAATGTCGCTTCTGGTTTGAAATCCCAGCGCTTTCAGGATACAGTCCAAGTTCTTAGCATGGCTCCAGTGTCACCCCCTCCCCGTCTCCCGCCTCCCTGCGCCTCCTTCATCCTGCCTCCCCCACCCCGTGTCCCACTCGCTGTGCCTGCACCCGCACAGCGGACCCTCCCTGTGTCGTTCTCTCTCCTCTGCGACGCCACCGTCAAGTCCAGCCTGCAGGAAGGGCAGGGTGCGCCGCCAGCCTTGGCGCTTCGCCCGGCAGCGCGTGATGCGTCTTCACCGGCTCAAGGGCCTTGGAGAGGAATCCAGCTGGAAGTAATTGTTTAGATTAAGCCCATTACCCTTAATAAATAATTAACCTGTCAGATGTAAGACACTTATGAAAAAGCCAGTCCTGCTCAGACTGAATGTACTCAGGACAAAGGTTTGCCGCTGGGGTTCTGAGCTCCTTCCAAACGGCCAATTAAATTCAGACAGGTTTGGCTGCGTGGAGGCAGGATTTATGCTGGTGGCTGGGGCTGCAGTTTCCGGGCCAGGGGTCGCAGGGGCCGGGGGGCGGGAGGCCCCTCGGGTCATGGCCCCAGGCCTCTAGAAGTAGGAAGCCCTTTCCCCATCAGCACATCATGTGCCCGGACCGCACGGGCCAGTCTGTGGTACAGCTCCTGGCTGTGGCCTGGAGGGGTGAGGAGCTGAGGGCTCAGCATCTCCCCAGGGCTTGTCCCCTCCCCTGCTGAGGAGAGCTCTGTGTTCTTAGACGTCAGTGATGCTGGCCCCGCCCAGGATCGCCCAAATGACAGACCAGCCCAGGGGCGGGATTTTGGTTTGTCCTGAGGGGTGGCTGTCCAATGTCATGGTTCGGACTGTGGCCTCGGAGGCCGACGGGCTGGCACCAGAGCCCAGGTCTCTGGTTTGCTTGCCGCCTGGCTCCCGAGAGTCTGTGTCGTCAATGGTGACACGGCAGGTGGGTAGCAGTTCAAGGGGGAGTGGCCACGCTGTGCCACGCCGATGACAAATGTGTGAGCACCTGCCTCCGCCCCCTCCCCCCCTGCTCCCCCGGGGAGATGTCGGTGGGGTTCCCAGAACCGGCTGCCCCGGGTAAGCCAGCCTCTGCAGGTGGCTCCTCTAGGGACCGTGGGGAAGAGTCTCAGGCCCCGTGTCTCTCTCTTGCCCCCTGGCCCCCCCTTGCATTAACAGTGCCATTAGCTGGGGGAGGGGGGCTTGAGGCCCGGACAGGTGTGTGGAGGGGCCCAAGGCCATGCCAGGCTTGTGCCAGCCTGGGCGTCTTTCTCCTCCTCCTTCTGGACTCACAGACCCATGAGCCCTGGGGCACTGCAGGGGTGGGGGGAGGGCAGACATCTCTTTAAGTGGGGGCACCTTGTCCCCAGGACAGCAGACGTGGCTCCCGTGTCCTGCGGGGCGCACCGGATTCGCAGGGATTTGTTTGTCAGGAACACTTGGCTATTACCTGGCAGCTCTTTAGGGGATGATGGCAATTTGCATATGTAAATTCGACAGTGCCTCACTGTAATTTCACATACATTAGCTCGTTTGAATTTCACGACTCCTTGGCAGAGGGACAAGTGTAACTATTTAGGAATTATCATAATGTTGATGCAATAGCAGCAGTGAGGAGATGGCAGCTATGATGTGATGGTGTGAGGCGGCGTCGGGTCCACACGGCCTGGCATCGCGGTCCCTCACCTTACAGGTGAGGAGGCTGAGGCTTCAGAGTGGGGGCTCTGCCCCGGGGCCCAGCGCCCGGTGCCCGCTTCTGCTCCTCCGGGCCAGTGGGCACCCTTAGTCCATCCTCACCTTGATGAGTGAGCCGGGCAGGTTCGGGCCCCCGGGGGCCCCCAGCCGAGCCAGACGCCCCCCTCACTGCCTCGCCTGCTGCCAGGGCAGGTGTGCGGGGCGGGGAGGCTCTCTCTGTCAGCGTCTGCCCCTTTCTGGTGGGACAGATAGGACAGCGGGTGAGTTATCTGCCGGCTGCCTGCGTACAGCGGAGGCATAATGTCGCTGCCAGGCTCCCGGGGCTGCAGCGTGAGCGAGGCAATTAACTTGAAAATTGAATTGATGTGCATTGATTTTTTTAATAAAGTTATTGTAATATATTCACTTGTTAGATTCCAGAGCTGAAAATAGACACTTTGTTTCTGATTACGGGGCCTGTCCCTATAAATCACCCGTGGACGGGGGAGCTTAACTGCTCATTTCACATCATCGTTTCTTATTAGAACCACAGCGCCCATCACAGGGCCATTTTTCTCCTGTTTGGGGCTTCGCACACTTGGAACCCCTGAGGCCTCTTCCCAGCAAAGGGGGGCGGAGGGCGGCCGGGCCAGGGACGGCTCGCTGCTGTGGCCAGTCCCGTGGCCCCCTGGACTCTGGCGTTGGGCTCTGCTCTGGGATGGGGACGGCGTCGAGCTGACAGGAGCCCCATTAGCCTTGAGGTTGGAGATGTGAGCAAACGGGATGCTGGGTGGCAATGACATGTGGCCCAGAGGGCTCTGGGGACACCCCGACACTTGTCTGACCCCAGAACCGCGGACCTTGGACGACAAGGGAGCTCCCACACCGGGTGAGAGGCTGGAGCCCCCAGGGGCTCACAGGGCCCCCCAGTATGGCTCCCAGAAGGCAGAGTCTCCGGGCCTCTGCAGAGGACCTCAGTGTCACTGCCCCTGGGGACTGGAAGGGTGTCCCCAGTCTGATTTTGGGCAGCTCTGCCGGTTAGAAAAGCCTTGTGGTTTTGAGCCACTGTCTAGGTACCCTTTCTGTGCTGTGCTGCGGGAACGGGGGCCTGGGGAGGCTGAGGACTCTTCCAGAATCACCCTGACCTATGACCTCTGAAACTGGAAGGGATCGAATACGTCTTGGTGGATGGAGGCCACGGGACCTGCAGTAATGGGTGACAACAGCCAAGGGGACAATCGCACTGCTATTCACGGACTCCTTGTACTGGTGCGGGAGGACCTGATGAAACACCGGCCCCGGGGCCTTAGCAGATGCAAGATCGGTCAAACGGGGCTCCTGGGCAGGGTCTGGAGCAGCGGCCTGACCCCGCAGGAGACGGGGGCTCGAGGGCCCCTCCTGATGCCCACCCTCCCCGAGTGGCCGCACTTCCTGCCTGCATGCCAGGCGCAGGGCCTCACTCTCATGACAAGATCATTCCCTAGAGAACGGAGCGGGAGCCCGGCTGGGGGGAGGGGGGTCCCGCAGCCCGTGGGGCTTCCAGAGCGCCGAGTCCGGCTCCGAGGCTGCTTGGGAAGTGAACCTGGGGCCTGTGGGGCGGGAGACGGGCACAGAATGAGTCCACACGGCTCAGGCTTGTGGGGGGGGGGGGCGTGAGGAGGAGCGGCCGTCCCGGGGGCGCAGGCCCGTTGCCGGACACTGAACTGGGCGGCCTCTGAGTGCGTTCCTCGGGCAGTTCACACGGAGAGGCAGCCTGCCCTCTGGGCCTGTCTCTCTGTCTCTGTCTCTCTGTCTCTGTCTCTCGGTCTCTCTTTGTTTCTCTGTCTGAAGTGTGAGGACGTCAGACCTGGGGGATGTTTCCATCTGGGATGAGGGTGTGGCGAGCTCTTCTGTGAGGCGCCCCGGGTCACCCACCGGGGCCTGGGCCTTGGCTCTGAGCCTTGGGGTGACCATGCGAAGCCTCAGTGCCCTGTTAGGAGGCAAGGCCAGCGGGGGTCCCTCGGAGCCGGGTGAGACCACAGGGCCCCTGCTACTCCTGCTGGCTGTGATGCTCGTCTCCACGCAGCCCCTGGTGGCCTGTGTATGGTCAGCCAGTGCAGCCACGGTGCAGGAGAGGGCTCTGGCCATCGCTGCCCTGCAGCCGCGGGCCTGCCGAGTCCCTCCATCTGCCAACCCCAGAGGGAGCAGCCGACGGCACGCGGCCCTGGACCAGCCACGGAGCCGCTGCTGCCCCGAGTCCCCCGTGGCTGCAATGGACCGAGAGCCATGGCACGTGGCATTTGTCAGAGCTTTCGCCTCTTCCAGGCACATCCCTGGGAGACGCTGAGCAGGCACCAATACTGTGTCTTGTGTCAGATGAGGAAACAGAGGTCCACAGTGGCCCAGAGCCACACGGCTGGTCAGTGGCTACATGAGGCGTCTCCCCAGGCGTAGACTACAACATTCTCCTGGAAGGAAGAGTGCCCGGAGAGCCGCACTCGGGCTCCGGCACCGTCTCGCCCCCTCTGACAGCCGGGTCAGTTGCTGTTCTGTGCAGCAAAGTAACCACCTTGAGCGGAGAAAATGGAGGGCGAGCGATGGAGTTGTGGGAAGGACATGAGCTAACTCGGGGACAGTGACACACGGCTCAGGGCCCGGGACTCTGGTCTGCAGCGGGCTACGGGCTTCTGTGCTCAAGTCCCCAATCCTGGGTGGGGGTCTGGTGGCCTCGCCTGGCCCAGGCCCCGTCCTCACCGGCCGGGGAAGGGTGGGTCCCCTAAAGGAAAATCAAGGTGCTGTCACCAGAGGAGGGGCTTGGGTGCCGCCAGGCAAACGGGCACAGAGGGCACGGAGCCTCTGAGTGACTCGGGGACGCCTCGCTCAGTCCCGTGTTCAGTCGTCCACATCGCCCACGTGGCCGGCAGAGGGTGGTGTCAGGTGGCGAGGGCGGGGTCTGCTGGGAGCCCGGGGACAGGGGCCGACGAGTGCTGAGGGAGGCGCACCCCGCGGCACGTCTGCTTCGAGTGAGGAGTGGGGCGTCCGGGGGCCTCGTGGGAGGTGTTCCGCTCACGTGTTCACTTACTGGCAGGTGGGGGGGGGTCCAGCTGGTCCTCACGCTGGTGAGTGACGATGCCAAGGGCTCCGGGGCCGCAGGGCCGGGGGCGTCGCCCGCTGAGCCTACCACGTCTGGGCCTAGTGGCTGCTTGGCCAGAAGACAGGATCACGCGTTCCGAAACGGGCAACCACAGAGGTCTGTGCACAGCAGGAAAAACTCAATTGCAGAGCAAGAAAAGCAGAGGTAGAGCCCAAGAGGCTTTCCTCTTACAAGAGTGTTGGGTCATAAGATGGATTATCGAGGGGGGCCGTGCTCCCCCACCTGCATTCCTATGTTGCAGCCACAACGACCAGCGTGCGGGCTTAGGAGACGGGGCCTTTGACTGCTGATGACTCGAGGGCAGGGCCTTCGTGGGTGGGATTAGTGCCCTTCTCAGAGGGGGAGGAGGCGTGAGGGCTCTCTCCATGCAGTGCGCCCAGGAACGGCCACGTGAGCACGAAACAAGAGGGTGGTCGCTGCACACCAGGTCCCGGGGGCTTGGCTGATCCCGGCTCGGAGGCACCTGGACCTCACAGAGCCCCGTGCTTCTGTGCAAGCCCCCGTCTGTGCCGTTTCGTTACGCAGCCCCGAGAGAGGCTGCAGAAACGCCCTTTCTGAACCTTTAGAGAAGCCATGTGTCTAGAACCAGGGCTGGAAGCAGGGAGGGGGCGCGCACCCCTCGACGGTGCCCCGACGGTCAGCAGTGTGCGGAGCTGACAGCGTGGCTGGGGCTGCTTACGGCTGGCTGGGCACAGGGAGCCCACAGGCTGCGTCCCAGCAGGGGCGGGACCCAGACAGCGCCCCTGAGAACTGGGGGGACCCTTGAGCTGACACATTGTCGTGTCGCATCAGTGTGGAGCACCCCTCCAGAATGCCACAAAGTCGTTAAAGAGAAGAATGTGAGCAGGCTCCATTTATCTTGCTAAAAGTGCGCCTGTTCTTGACATGCTGTGTAAGGGCTTTTTTTTTTTTTTTTAAATGAAAACATGGCTTTGAGCAAAAACCCAATTTGTTTACAACAACCTGTGGAGTCGTGATGATGGGATTTTGACGAATGGGCACAAACTCTGTGTGCACAGAGGTGTTCAATTATGGATGAGCTTGTTACCCCAGCGCGTCGGATGGGGACTGCGGGCATACGTGCGCGTCCCCACCTCCGTGGAGCCCCAGCCCCCCGGTTAGGATAATTAATGAAACCTCATCCCTGCACATTTTGCCAGGCACGGATAATCACTTAATTTCACGATTCTGTTTCCATCAGTCATCAGTGTGCACCCCAGGGGTGCTCAGCCGACGGCAGGTGCAGGGGTCTCTGGGCCTTGTGGGCACTCGGGCTGGATATGCCGACTCTGGATTTCCTGAAGGTCAAGGGCGGGCATGCGCTGGCGGGAGCCCCCTTCTTCCTGTTTGCAGCGGTGACTTTTGCCGAGCTTCGTGGGGGTGCCACGGGGGTACAGAGCGGCTCTCCTCTGTAACTTGCACACGGAGTTTGAGGATGGGATGGGGAAGGTGCGGTGTCCTGTCCTCAGAGTCACTTTCGTACAACTGGGGGCTCCTCTTCCCTCTGCCTCTGAACGTGGCCAAAGCCCAGAGGTGTTGATGGTTTGTGTTTTCTACCTGTGGACGTGCGTTGGGCAATTACACTCCAGGAGGATTCCTTCTTTCCCTTTGCCTCCTAACAAAACAGAACTAAGTTGTCTTCATTTTGTAAGTTGACACATTAACAGAGCAGCTAATCTGTTAGGCGTTTGCTGCGTCGGGGCCTCGTGCTATCTGTGCTCGGCGATGCCCAGGCAGCGACATCAGCTGGAGAGGAGCTGCGTAATTCGGTCAGTCTCCCAACACCAGTGAGCGTCAGAGCCGGGGGGACCCCGAAGCCCGCACTCTGAGCGGGCTCATTATACCACCGACTGAGGCAGCGACCAGCACAAAAATGACCAGGCTCCCTTTTCCCTTTGGGCTTCTTCCAGCCCCAGGGAGAGTCCTGTGCGGCCCAGCGGTCACAACACGTCCCCTGCCGAAGCCACAACAGAGCCTGCAAGGCATATCCGTGCGTCCACTCCAAAGGTGAGACATAGATTGTGCTTGCATTTCTGTAACCACATAAATGCAGCTGCACAAGCACATGGTGCCCGATGATCGTGGTTTCTTTTTCCTGGGAATTCTAGTTTTCTTTCTGATTTGTCATTAGCACAAACTTGCTTTCTATAATCTATCTGTGATATTAATAAGTTTCTGGAATTTTGCTAAAAAAGAAGAGAAGCTCTTTCAAAGTTCCTTCTTCCGGAATCTCCAGGAGGGCTCGACGGCATCAGAGGGCTGTATCGCGTGTCAGCGTGGACCATCAGCTCTTCCACTCCTTCCTCCCCGCACATCACATCCTCAAGTCCCCTTTTATTAGTAAGCTTTCATTAAAATTATTTCATTTTACTTATTTTGAGAGAAGAGGAGGAGGGGCAGAGAGAGAGGGAGAGAGAGAGAATCCCAAGCAGGCTCCACACTGTCAGCGCAGAGCCTGATGCGGGGCTGGAACTCACGAACTGTGAGATCATGATCTGAGCCGAAATCAAGAGTTGGACACTTAACTGGCACCCCAAACTTTCCATTTTAAACCTTCCTCCCCTATTACTCACATCAGTGTGGTATGTTTGTCACAACTAATGAACAGACACAGATATAGTATTTTTTTTTAATATTTTTATTTATTTCTAGGAGAGAGAGAGAGAGAGAGAGACAGCGTGAGCAGGGGA
Source organism: Hyaena hyaena (assembly GCF_003009895.1). NCBI lineage: Eukaryota > Metazoa > Chordata > Mammalia > Carnivora > Hyaenidae > Hyaena > Hyaena hyaena. The sequence continues at coordinate 222,817 of NW_024081367.1, forward strand.
GGGTCAGAGAGAGAGGGAGTCACAGACTGAAGTAGGCTCCAGGCTCCGAGCTGGCAGTCAGCACAGAGCCCGACGTGGGGCTCGAACCCACGAACTGCGAGATCATGACCTAAGCGAAAGTCGGACAATTAACCGACTAAGCCACCCAGGCGCTCCACAGATATAGTATTTTAAACAAAAGTGCATACTTTCCCCCCAGATTTCCTTAGTTTTTACCTAATGTTCTCTCTTTCTCTCTCTGCCAGGACTCCATCCAAGGTGCCACATGACATTTAGTCACTCTGTCCCCTTAGGCTTCTCTTGGCAGTGACAGTCTCCCCTTATTTTTGGTGACCTTGACAATTCTCTGGAGGACAGGTCAGATATTTCATAGACTCATTGGGATTTGTCTGGTGTTTTTCTCGTCTTAGACTGGGCGGCGACTCTTAGGAGAAGGGGCAGTGACGTGCCCCTCACATATGACTCACCACTGCTGATGTGACCTTGACACTGGCCGAGGTGCTGTCAGTCAGACGGCCTCCCCGCCGGAAAGTTACTCTGTGGAGTTTAGTTTGTTATTGTATTTATAGGCGGCCTCTATTATGCGTCCAACTGTCCCTCTGGCAATCGCTCGGTCCGCAGCGTCCGCCAGGCAGGGCAGCCCGGATTGACACCTCGACGTGAATCTGACTCACTCTGGCCCTTTGGTGACATTTTGCTTTGTGTCTTGTCTTCTTTGGTTGACATCTTATCTCCTCCCGATGGTCTCCTCTGATTGTTTGCTTTCCCAGGACTCTCAGCATGTAAGTCACGTCGGGCTGGCGTCACCGGGCAGTGACCGGTTCTCTCGGGGAGCACGGCTCCGACGTGTCACAGGGGGCTGCTGCTGAGGCCAGAAGGTCAAGGTGAGGGGAGGCCTCCCCACGGTTGGGCTGCTGGACTGAGACGCGGGGCCAGGGGCCAGCACCAGCGACACGTCCCGCACCTGCCAAGCAAGTGATATCACCGGCAGGAAAACGGCGCCGCGAGGCTGTGTTGAAGGAGGAACGGAAACAGGGAATGTTGTGAGAGGCTGGCCGGGATTCGCTCCCACTCAGGACGTGGGTGGATGGACCTGTCCAACCTCAGGCTGCTCATCTGTAAAATGGGGCAGCAGCAGGCCCTCCCCCAGAGGGTGACCACAGTGTCAGTGTGAGAGCTCCCCACCCGGGGCAGAGGTAGGGGGCAGCGTGAACGGGGGAAGGCCCAGCCCTGTTCCCCTCTGCCCGGGACGTCCCTGGGCCTCTGCCTGCCGACCCCTGCCTGTCAGGCCCGGGGTGGGGACATGTGCACTCTGGATTACGATCCCAGCTCGCATCATGTTCGTCATCTCAAGGGACAGAATGAGGACAAAGTGATTCTGTCCCTTTCGTGCTCAGCAGACAGAGGATCGGGCAGGGGTGGGCTCTCTGCGCATCCTGTGTTACACACACACACACACACACACACACACACACACACACACGACAACATGCTCTCTGCAGAACAGGGGCGGCTGCTCCTCGGGGGTAAGTGTGCCGGGGGAGCTTCTGGGGTGGCCAGGGAGAGCCAGCCACGCCCCTGCTGTGTGCTTGACCCCCAGGCACCTCTGTGGGGCTGGGCGGCCCTTGCCTTTGAGGAACGTGCAGTCTGGGAACCATGCGGGGACACGTGTCCCATTGCCATGTGCTTATAGGGGGGCATCTACTTTTGTGCCGGAGCACGGCCAGGTGGGTGGGGATGCGGGTCAGCCCGTGGGGCTGCCTGAAGTCTCAGCACGAGGTCCTCTTTCCAGGCAGGGCACATCCGGGGGCGACAGCTGCTCTGGAGAGGCCAGCCAGGCGAGCAGTCACCTCGGGTGGCCCCCACTGTGATAGTAAACAGCCCCCGTGACTCCAGCACGTGAATGAAAATTGCATCTCTCCACTGAAGGGAAGCAAAACCTTAATGGATTTGTTCTCAAATTGCACACTATTGTTGAACACGGAGGTGTCAAGGTAAATGAACACTTGTATAAATAGTGCATTCTAGCCCTTTACTTCAGAGGCGCGTTTTTCAACTAATTAAGACCGTTGGGGACAGATGACAGTGGTGAGCAGTGGGTGATCTCCAGTGACGGTTGGGTCTTGATATACTAACAGGTGCCAGGTCCTCAGTCGGCTGCCTTCTGAGAAGAAGCAGAAGACACCTCCCTAATTGTGCATCAAACACCCCAAGGACAGCAGGACAGAGCAGAGTTCCTGTCCACACCTCCTGGGGAGAGAGTGGGTCTCCTCATTGACTTTGGATGGAGTCGTTTCGGAGGCTCAAAATGTGGGTTGCTGTCCCGGGTCATTCACCCTAGATTTCTTAAGTCAGGTTCTCAAATGCTTGATGTGCCACACTGAGAGAGAGAGAGAGAGAGAGAGGGAGAGAGAGGAAGACAGAGACAGAGAGACAGAGAGGCAGAGACAGAGAGAGAGAGAGAGAGAGAGAGAGGGAAAGGGGGAGAGAGAGAGAGGGAGGGAGGGAGAAAGACGCTAACCACTTTGCAGGAGATGGAGACGGCCACTACCGTGCCCTCACGGGGTTTCACAGAAGGGCTGAGCATTCACAGCCTGAGTTAGGGGACCCGGAGAAGCCTTTCCGGTCGGAGCTTCCTGATTTCCAGTGCCGGCCACACGGACCCCCACTTACACCAAGGGGACAGAGGCTGGTCGCCCCAGGGCTTGTGTGAGCCCAGAGCAGGTGAGTGACCCCCCTGGCTGAGCCCCTTCCTCTTGCGGTGGCGGAGTGGGAACACCCTGGCCTCCCTCGCTCGCACGGCCCCCAGACCCGGCACCTCCCCCCGCACCCACCTGGCAGGTTCCTGCTCGCTTCGGGGCCGCCATGATTGCCATCTTCATTGTACCAGTGTTTTCATGGCCGCTGCTCCAGGCAATATGAGGCTGGCAATAAAAATAATTTATTGGAGGGATGTTGATAAAGCCTTGCTTATTGCAAACAGTAAATTAAAGTGAGCACTTCCACCTTTCTTTCCCACCCAGGGAACAATAACCACTCGCAGTGAACTCCACGGGGAAGGGGAACAAGATATAGGACAATCCTCCAACTTCACCCGTCTTACCAGCCACCTCATAAAAATTAAGGAATAATTTTTCAAAGAGATAAGGGCTACAGGGACATGAAAATCAAAACAGCCAAATTGTTCCTGCCCGGAGGAGGTGCACGCGAGCTGGAAAGGGATTTCTTTTCCCATTTTTAATTTACAAGAACCTTGTAAACTACAAATTAAAGGAGCAATAGTGATTCAGAAGGCTTGATTCATTAAGCCTTTATTTACCCTTAATGCCTCCAAAGAAAAATAATTTGGTTACTGAACATGAGTTATGGGCTCAGAGCTGACATCTTCCCACACAAATCTCCGGCCGGTTTCAGGGCAGGGCCCCCTTTGTTGAGCTAATAGCCAATGCTTGCTTCCCACTTGGGGCCGTTGTGCGGAAGTGAGCGTTCAGTGGGCAATCCCAGCCAGTTGGCCCCTCTGGACGTTGAGTCCCAAGCCAGTCCAGCCAACCCCAGCCACAGGAATGGCCGGGGTGAACATGTGAATCTCTTGTCGGTCAATTCTAAGACGGTTCCAAATCCATATCCCTTTTCCTGAAACGCCTGGAATTATTCGTGGTCAGCGAGTGTAACAAGCAGATAGTAGGGGCCCAATACATATGGTTTTAAATGAGTAAAAGAGGAAATGAATGAATGAAGGGTCTTAATGCATTGCCCCTTGGTACTGGACCTTGGGGTGGCTGGGGAGTCCCCTTGAACACACTGCATCATTGCACAAGGGAGTTCTGAAAGGTGACATTCTGATGGCCTCCGTCCTTCTTCAGTCAGCGCTGAGCACTTACCACATGCCAGTCCCTGGCCAGAGAAGAGGTCAGGCCTGGTCCTGGCCCTGTCCGAGCTTATGGCTAAGTGCGCATCGTGTTTCCTTTCATGAGCCATCTCTGTGGACTTATCTGGCGGCTTCTGAGGGTGAGGGGGAAGAGAGGACAGTGTCAGGGGACTGAAGTGCCGGCTATGGTGTGGACACAGTGGTGTGTCCGTTCTCCACTGCTGTGTAACAAATCATCCTGAGCTGAACCTACATTACAGCAGATATTGAAACCAGGCATCCAGGCCTGGGTCAGGTGGCTCATCCGGTTCAGGGTCTCTTGCAGGCTGAGACTGTGACTTCGGTGGAGGCTGGGGTCTGATCTGAAGGTTTGATCGGGGAAAGACCCACTTCCAAGCCCACTGGGTAGTTGGCGGCAGTGGTCAGTTTCTTGAGACCTTTGCACAGAGGGCCATGCTCCTCGCTGGTCATGGGCTGGAGGCTCCCTCTGCGTGGTTCACAGCAGAGCAACTTGTGTCCCTGGAATGAAGCAAGCAGACGGCAGGAGACAGAGAGCCGGCAAGACAGGAGCGAGAGTCCTTTGTGAGTCGATCCTGCAAGTGCGAGGACATGGTGTGTCATATTCTATTTACTGGGAGCAAGTCCTTAGGCCTGGGCCAGACTCCAGGAGAGGGGACCCCACCATGGCGTGAACACCAGGTGTCAGGTCACTGGGGCCACCTCAGGGCTGCCCGTCACAGGTGAGCTCCACAGCTCGGTTCCCACACCTGTGAAATGAGGGGCTGATACTGCCAATTGCATAGACTTCTTTGGACAGAATGTATGTTTTTAAAGTCCTGAGCCTAGAGCTCTCTAAGCCCTCAAAAACAGCGGCCCTCTTTCCTGGGGACATTGCATTCCAAGAACTCATCTGAAAAGCCTTGGGGAGGGCTGGAATTTATCCCAGGACCTTGAGGCTTCCCTTTAGGGACTCTGATGATTAGTTTTATGTGTCAGCTTGACTGGCCAGGGGCTCCCCAGATTAAACACTAAGGGTGTTCTGAGTGAGATTGGTATTTGAATTGGCGGGATCAGTAGAGAAGATGGGGTTCCCCAGTGGTGGGCGGGCATCATGCAATCCATGGAGGGGCCCGAACAGAACAGGATGGAGGGAAGAGGAACTCAAGTCCTTTTTGTCTGCCTGCTGAGCCCGGACACCTCTTCCCATCGTCTGCCCTCAGACTGGGATTTACAAGCATCAGCTCGTCTGGTTCTCAGATCTTCGCACGTGGCCTGAGCCACACCACCGACCTTCCCAGCCTCCAGCTTGCAGATGGCGGGTTGTGGCTCTTCTCAGCCTGCATGATTGCAGGAGCCAGTGCCTCATAGATACATATCCTGTGGGTAATGTTTCTCGGGAGAACCCCGACTAGTGCAAGAACTCTTTGTTCTTTCTTCGTGGAAACACCTTGCCCACGGTTCATCCAGAGCCAGTCCCTCCTGGTAGGAACTGCATGGAGGCTCCCTCCCACTGGCCTTGGGCTCTGCCTGGAGAATGTCAAGCAGCAGCAGGTGGGGACATTTCCAGAGATCCTGACCCCCAGAGAGGGGCCAACTCCACCTGCTTACACTGAGACTTCAGGACACAATCACCATGTGGAGACACTGCAACTTTTTGGATTGAACCCAAGACCTGAATTGACAGTGTTTTTAGAGAAGATCATTGTTCAAACCACCACCCTTGGAATAAATCAAGGGGGAGGGCCCAGAAAAGACAACTGACAGTGGGGTAAATGCTCATGGTGCAGGGTGGGCGTGCAGGGGGGAGCTCTGAGCCCTGAGCTAGGAAGCCAAGAGTTCTTTCCATGGCCAGCCTTTGGACTCGCTCTGTCCCTCTGCTTCTGTTGGCCTATATGTCTCCTTTTCTCCTCAGCATCATTGAAGGGTTTGATGAATGTTTCAAGAGGTGGGCTCCTGGGGCACCTGGGTGGCTCAGTCGGTTAAGTGTCCAGCTTCGGCTCAGGTCAAGATCTCACAGTTTGTGGGCTAGAGCCCCACGTCGGGCTCTGGGCTGACAGCTCAGAGCCTGGAGCCTGTTTCAGATTCTGTATCTCCCTCTCTCTCTGACCCTCCCCTGTTCACGCTGCCTCCCTCTCTAAGAAATAAATAAAAACATTAAAAAAAAAAAAAAAAGAGGTGGGCTCCTGGCTGTAATGGGAGATGGTCCTGGGCATCTTTGCACATCAGGACGTAGCACAGAGGAGGTGTGGGACATGCTCAAGGAGACGTGGATCCTTCAGGGGATGACAGCTGGGGGGCCATCAGAGCATGGAATCCAGTGAGAACACTGGCTCAGCCTCACAGTGCTGCTCTGGGGACTCCACTCTTCCCTTCTGGGCCTTCTCTCCACCACAAGGCATGGCGCGTGGCTGGACCTACGCCGCGGCCAGCTCTGGGACTGTGGATACCGCAACTATGTTCTCCAAAAAGGTCTGTTGGAGTCCTAACCCGCTATCGGCAAATGTGACCTTGGAAGTAAGGTCTTCGTAGATGTCATCATGTTAAGCTGAGGTTATGCTAATGAGGACGGGCTCTGTCCGTATGCCTGGCGTCCTTATGAGGGGAGGGGCTTGGGGCCCACACACGTGAGGCACAGACACACGGGAAGGTGGTCATGTGAAATGGAGATAGAGATTGGGGAGATGCATCTATAGGCCAAGGGACCCCAAGGGTTGTGGGAAACTAGAGGCTGGAGGGACAGCCCAGCCGCCGAGAAACGCTCCTGCTCGTGTAGGGAACCTGGGTGGGGCTGGCGTGACCTGGCTTCAGGTGCCCGCCGCCCGGTCTCCGCACCTGGGGAGTGGGGGTGTTTGTCAGGGTGGGGCAGCTCCTCAGGGTGCTCTGAGTACAATAACCCCTGACGTGAGGGGCCAGCTGATGAGAGCCGGAAGGGAGCGGGCACCTGCAGGTGTCCTTTGTGATTACTCAGAGCACAGCCCGGGTCCCCGGTGAGGCAGCTTCCCGAGCCCCAGGGATGCTGACTCCTCCTGCTGCCTGCTCCTTCCAGAATGATTCGGACGCAGCTTGGGCATAATCGAGAACGTCTCCAGGCCTGCACGTTGAAGGCGGGGGGTGGGGAGGAGCAGGCAACAAAGCTGTTCCTTAAAAAACTTTTGGGGTCCTATTGTGGCTTTTTCTCCAGCCCATTTGTTGTGGGCTGAATTGTCTCCCCCAGATTCGAATGTGGAGGCCCCAACCTCCAGGAGGAGCCCAGAACGTGACCATATACGGAGATAGGGGCTTTAAGGAGGCAATTAAGGTAAGATGGGGTCACCGGGGTGGCTCTAATCTGACGTGGTTGCTGTCCTTATAAGAAGGGCTCAGGACACAGACACGCACTGAGGGACGGCCACGGGAGGACACGGAGAGGACCGTGGTCTGCACGTGGGGGGGGGGGGTGGCCTGGGAGGAGCCAGCCCCGCCCACGCCTGGATCTCAGACCTCCAGCCTCCAGGACCCAGAAAGACAAATCTTAGTGCTTTAAACTGCCCAGCGGTTCTTCATTACGGCGGCCGGAGCAGGCCAGTCCACCATCCCGATGCTGCAGAAAACAAAGGACGAAAACATTCATTTCACTAATTCTGCCCTGTAAGTGGACATGTCAGTCCTGTCCCTGTTTCTACAGCCCATAGGGGGCGTCCCCGAGGCTTATCGTCACTATAGGCTCAGGTGCTCTGGAAACAGCAACGCCGGGGAGGAGGGAGCCCAGCTGGGTCTGGTCTCCCAGCCTGATGGGCACAGGGGGTGAGCTAGTGCATCCTACACACTCCCCCACCTTTTTGCCTGGGCCTCTCTGGGCGGGACGGGGCGTGTGCCCTGGGACCCCCCCATGGTTCTCCTCAGCCTGAGCTCAGCGTTGAGTCTGAGCAACTTCCCCTCCAGGCCACCGTGTGCACCCGACGGAGCATCTGAGGCCGTGCCTGAGCCCAGGTGCCCTTGCTTTCCACAGATCCAGGCAGCACTGGCTTCTACTTCAGGTTCTGGCCAGGTTGGATTTCTTTGCTCTGCCTCCGCTTTCTCATCTCTAAAATGGGAGCGGCAACGCCTTCCCCTGGAAGAACAGATGAGGGGCTGGGGCGTGTGTTAATTGCTAGGCCTGCTCTACCTGAGGACCACAGAGGGCGGGGCTTCAACCCCAGACGCGCAGTTCTGGGTTTGGAGGCTGGAGTTCCGAGGTCAGGGTGCCAGCGAGGTCAGGGCCTGGCTGCAGCTCTCTCTTCCTGCTTTATGAACAGCCACACTCTTGCTGCATCTTCGTGGGGCAGAGAGAGGCCATCTTATAAGGGCACTAGTCCTGCTCATGAGGGCGTGTCTGTGAGGGTGCTTCTGGGGAGATTAGGAATGGGGGGCTGAGGGGAGCGGAGGGCGCTCCCCAGTGTGGGTGGGCATCACCCAAGCCATCGCAGCCTGAATAGAACAAAAGGGCGGAGGAAGGACAAACCTGCTCTCTCTGCCTGAGCTCAATATCCATCAGCACTTCTGGCTGCCAGGCCTTCGGGTTCAGGCTGGGATTTAAAGCATTGGCCTTGCCGGTCCTGGGCTTTGGGGTGTGGGCTGAACGACACCACCTGATCTGCAGGGTCTCCTGCTTGCAGACGGCTGGTCGTGGGACTTCTCAGTCTGTGTAATCACGGGAGCCCGTACCCTATAGTAACCTCTCTGTATATCGGCTTACATCCTATCACTTCTGATCCTCCGGAGACCCCTGAATGATGCAGGACCTCCCGCCCCGCCAGTCACTCCCCAAAGGCCTCATCTCCAAATGCCATTACATTGGGGGTATAGCTTCGACACAGGGGCTTTGGGGGGCACATAAACGTTCACTGCATGGAAGAGGGGAGGACGTGTTTTAATCCCCACAGGACAATGATTGTCTGAGGAAACTAGGCCCCATCGCTGTGGGGCTGAAGAGAAGATGGGAGACCATGGATTGTGGGAGAGTGGAGCCAGAGAGTCGGGGGGGGGAGTGCAGGGGTGCAGCCATGACCTTCGTCCCGCTGGCCTGTGTCATCATGACCCTGGATGCTGGGCTTGTCTTTGGGGGCAGCTGGGAGGTGGAAGAGATCTCTGGCCGAGGAGGCAGACAGAGCCTGCGTGCTGCCCACCAGCTGTACCCCTCTCTCATGGGGGATCACCACCCTTATGGGGTTACTGCTACGGTCGAGTGAAGTGATGCATTAAGCCCCCGGGTTGGGTGTGGCAAATGGGGAACCCCACTTCCTTTCTGTTTTTTTTTTTTTTTTTACAAATAGTTTATTGTCAAATTAGTTTCCACATAACCCACTTCCTTTCTTGGGGGAGCAGTGCATTAAAGGCTCCTTCAGGGAGGGACTGGGTTCCCACATCCTGGCCTTGATCTTAGCCAGCTGTCCTCACGCCTCCGTCTTACATGTGATTAAGTTATTCCCCCATTTGTTTTAAAGACTTGTCTTATCACCTATTTACAAGACTTAGGGATTTCTCATTACTTCCTTTGATGGGATGCAAGCTGAAGAGGCTTCCGCTCACTCCCTCTGAGCTCTGCCTATAAAACATGACAGTCATAACGGCTGAGGGAGGAGAGGGGCCGTGCAGGGATCAGGGCCATGCAAACGGCTTCTGCCCACATGCCTCGGGGATTTATCACAGCCACGTGCACAGATGCTCGAGTGGCTCCCGACAGTTGTCTGTAGGTGTTCAGCCCATGTGCCCTGGCACCAAGTCCCAGGAACGCACAGATGTGAATCTGCCTTTAAGGTCAGGAGAACGTTCCTGAAGCCACCCTTACTTCTGACACTAAGCACAGCTTTTTTTTTTAGGGGGGGGGTCTCCCGGCACACCCTCAATTTTATATAATTCAGTGAATTATTATTCACTAGAAGGACTCCCAGAACTAGCTGAAATCTGGTATACTTACAGTTGTGGTTTATTATAGCAAAAGGACACAGATTAAATTTGGGGAAAGGAAGAGACTCATGGGATGGAGTTCAGGAAAGTTCCATGTGTGGAGCTCCTTCAGTCCTCCCTGCCTTGGAAGCAAGGATGGTGCTGACTCCTTCCAGCAGCAGTGGGGACCACTCACACGGAGTGCTCTCCACCAGGGAAGCCCCCCGGCCTTGGAGTCCAGAGTCTTTACTGCGGGTCCATCACGCAGACATAGTGGACCACCCACATAGTTGACCTTAGTCTCCAGTCCCTCCAAGGGTGACCTGATAACACCTGACCCAAAGCCCCCACTCTAAGTTAAATTGTTGTACTATCCAGCATGGCCCATGGTCCCCAGGTAAAGGACACTTTTAATAGGCAGAACATTTCAAAGGGTTAGAGATCACTTTCCAGGGGCTGAGGGCAAACACCAGACCTCCCTTTGGAAAAATTAAACCTTTTATATACACTGTATCTTTCTCTTGGCCGAGAGGGTCAAAGTCTGAACAAACTCAAAGTTTACATATTCATGGAGACATGTGTTTATAGGAGGCAGGTGAGCCTTGAGTCAGGATAAATTCCCACCTGACAGCATTGTATAGAAGAGCTGTCCTCCTCTGAACTTTGAGGAATTCCCTGCCCTTCTCCAAGGCATGTTGGCTTTTCTCATGCTGGTCACAGACCACTGGTCAAGGCTTGACTTCCTGACAACAAAAGCCTAATTTGAACAAATGGTTTGGAGGACTGAGGTGGTCAGTGTGGGTGTGTCCACTTCTGGACGCAAATAACTGAAAGAAAGGCTGAAGATGCCCAAAGGGTTGGCATTACAACTCTTGGAGTGATGGGTTACCAACCAGAACTTAATGGAGGCTCTGGTTTAGCACAACTCTGAACTAATGTGATGTGAAGCTCACTTGCTGGGGAGACAAGGATATAGGCAGGGCCCTATTGGCAGACACTCAGTCTGTGAGCATAGTTCAATGAGTAGACAATGAATGGATGGATGGTTCACTGAATAGATGGATGGATGGGTGGGTGGATGGTTTATTGGCTGGCTGGCTGGCTGGCTGGAAGGATGGCTGGATGGCTGGATGGAAGGAAGAGTGATGTGGTGTGGGAGCATCATGATGTGTGGAACATGAACACTGGGGAGGAAGCCCATGCTGTGAGGTCCAGCACAGCATCTGGTGCAGTCTAAGCTCTCAGTGAGAAGCAGTTTCCTGCCTGCTCTTTTCCCTGTTGGTGCTCAGTGGCTATGTGCCCGTGGGTCCATGTTCCCAATGCCCACAAGTCCCAATGGGCATCGCTATGCCCCATAGTTTGGCCTGTGTCCAATATACGTGTTCCATTGTGGGCAGAGTGTTGGGGAGTAAGTCTCTTCCCCAAACACTCTGTCTCGTAGCTGTAGTGTTTGGACCCCCTGCATACGGATGCTGTGTCTATGTTGACCTCAGGTCCCTCATTCATTCGACCCCATCCCCTCCTGCAAACATCGGAGCTATTCTCTGTGGCTGTAGACTGGACACGGCCATCCTCAAGATGATGTCCCAATTATGCAGCACAGATGCCCTTTCTTCTTGGGTCTTCATTGCTCAGTGCTGGGGAAATGATGGATCTGGCCCTGGCCCTGATGCAGGGTTCTGAGTGGACACTCCTGCAGCCGTCCTGAAGGATCTGCTTGTCCTGGAGGGAGAAACGTCCAGCACCCTCCCCTTAGCCCCTTTTGACTCTGCACCCAAACCCTTGTCCAGTGATCCTTACCCATGGGGCTGGAGGTGGCTCACTTGCTCTAAACCCCTGGCCACCTTCCAGGGTCAGCGTCAGACCCCCTGGGGGTCACGAGGTGCACAGGCTGGTGAAGGACATGCTTGATGACTGTCTTCACCGCTGGCTTCCTGAGCAGTCACAAATAATTGTCCTTTGTCACTGTGAAGGAATGGTGTTGGGTGGTGACATCAGAGAGGTGTCTCATTACCCCTACCTGGGGTCGCTGGTCCAGGCTCCCGCCAGACCTCCCCCTCCCAGGATGCCCGGGTGGAGTGTGAGGCCCCCGAGATCGCCAATCAATTCTTCTTTATTAAGCATATTTCCTTCATTAGTCATTTCTTTGCTGCTTCATTAGTTTCTTCTCAAGTTTCAGTGGGTTTCAGGCATCATTGAATATGAGATAATTTATTTTATTAGGCAATTTATTTCCTGGGTACATTTTTAAAAGTCAATTAATCAATTTAAATGGAGAGGGTGAAGGATAGGGATCCAAATACTCTGGAGACAAAAGTTATATCATTGACACTTTTGGGGAGATAGGTTTGCTCTTCATTTCTGACTTGGGAAGGATGGGGTCCCGCAGAAGCAGAGTGGAGGCACCCTGGGCATCGAACCGCCTGGGCATTGAACAGCATTGAGGGCAGGGCGGCCCAGCTCCCTCACCTCCCGAGAAGGACACAGGTGCAGCAGGAAGTACAGGGGACGTCGTAGTGGGTGGCGTGGGAGGGGACCGTCTGCCCTCTGAGGTCCGAGTCTTCTCTGCCACCGGCCTAGAGCCAGCCTCCTGTATCGAAAGGGTCCCCATCCGCGATGCCTAACTCAGACTCCGTGTTTCCCCCAGACCTCATAGATAATAAATAAAAACACATCAGAAATATTTAGTGAGCGACAAACATGCTCGAAGTGAAAAGTAAAGTGTCAATGAACGGTGTCATCTGCTGCACCCAGAGAATTGCCTTTTCGTCCAGATTTCCAGGTGGAAGTGTGTGGGTGGGTGGAGGCTGTCGCGCCTCGGGCAGCCTCTCCGCTTGGCTCTCTGACCTCCGGCTGGTGGCTTCTCAGTGAGCAGGGGACTGGCCGGCTCACGAGGGCACAGTAAGGGGTGATCTTCCCCACGCAGATACTTTCCTCTCAAGAGGAGTTTCTGAGTGATTAATATCATCACCAATTGACTGTTACATAGTGACTGATGGCAGCCAGTCCCGAAAATGTACTCTGTGTGGGAAGGTACATACCTGTGATTTCATTACGGCCGCAAGGATTGTTCCTGTTTTCACCTGAGGACACGGAGGCGCGAGGCCTCCCAGGTGGCTCACTCCTGCGTGTGAGGACCTGAACCTGGGTCTCTGAGTCCTCGGCTCAGTCGCTCTCTCACCGGGGTGCAGGCTGGTGCTCCTGAAGAAACACCACCTGGCCCAGACTCGAAGCCACCTGCAGCTTTGGGGAAGATGGGTAGAGTGTCCCCAGGCTTGGGCTGCTGACTCTGAGGTCCTGGCAACCGAGCTGGGTCCACACGGTTGTTTTTGGGGAAGAAAGCAGTGAGACAATTTTGTTTGTGTGTGTGTTACAGAAATCACATACGTCTTTAGTAATTGCCGTGCGTGTAAGGATGGGCATGAACCACAAGCCTGGGCTGGTTCGCTTGCGCAGAAGTTATCAGGACGCTGACGCTCTCAGATTGCCGTGTTTTCTGATCATCAGAGTGCTATTGTTTATGTTTGAAAACATCTGTGCTTCTCCTTACTGTTTTTGGGGTGGTGTAATCTATTTCCAGTTCCCCAAAACAGATCAACATTTAAAAGTAGTTATTAAAGCATAAAAAGAGTGATACAAATGGAAACAGCAGCTGAGAGCAGCTGAAACTGTGTAAATTGTGTGTGCCGCCGGACTCCAGGGGAGAACCAGCCTGCAAATCCGTGTGTCCTGGGCAACAGGGCTGAGTGTGCGGATCCTGATGCTGGAACTTACCAGAATGGTGGTCTGATTGCCTGTGGCCCTCAGGGTGTGATCTCTTGAAAGACTTTCAGATGGTGACAGGATACCGTGGAAGCTTTCAGATCATTTTCAGAAGAGCCAAGTGTTGCTCTGGTCACCAAGGGAGCCGATCTTCACAAACGTTACATTACGCTTCCTGGCTCAAAATTGATGAGCGGTAAGTTCTGTCACTGTGGACGGAGAGGAGAGCGAAGCAAGGAAGGTGTCACTCAAGACCGCACCATTGGGGCGGCAAAGCGTGCATGCACTGCTACTGTCGTGAAGTTTCAACAACCAGTGAAGGGCACCTCTTAAGCTCAGGTGCCTTTGGCAGGATTTGGCAATATCCGTTTGTCGCACGACACTGTGGGACACGTGGTGTGTGTGAATGCTGTTCCTGACATGTGCACACGCCCGCACACCTGCTGCGGCAGGGTCGGATGCAACTGCGGGTGAGGCCAGTGTGAACGGCGGTTGGTGAGTGTGTGAGCATTTCCCGCGGACGGAGAAGAGCGTGGGGACTCGAGGGTCCGTGTTGCAGGTGAAGAGAGTTTGTGTGTAGCCAGCGATGCCCTGGGAGCTGTGGGGAACGCTCGGAAAGCCGGGTGGAGCTCCGTGCGTGTGCACCGATGGGGTCCTGACGCCCAGGCAGCCCGGGGGCCCCAGTGCCCGTAGGCTCTGAGCGGGGAAGGAAATAGTGAGACAGAGGCCAGGAGGTTTCTCTGGCCAGGGTGCCCTGCGAGGAAACGGGCTGACGATGCAATGTTCTGCTTTTCCGAGTGCAAGCTGAGGAGCTGGTGCTCATACAGGCGTTTGAAGTGAGAGGCTGAAATAGCCCTTCACAACACTCATCATTCCAGGAAAGGGCTGGAGAATAAGACGTCAGGGCTGTCGGAGAGGACCGATCGGTGGTACAAGCGCTCCACGCCCCAGGTCTCTCTCTTCCCCAGCTTGCAATGGGGTTCTCCCCTGGCCGGGGCAGGAAACTGAGGACCTGCCTTGGAAATGTTCACCCTCTATCCGATGCTGCGTGAAGCTGGGATGGAGCATTCCCAGGGCAGCCAGCCACACAGCTGCCTCGCTCCCCCCGCCGCCCCGGGGGGGGACATCTCACGTCCCAGCTCTGGGAAGCTGCGTCAGGCACAGCCCGGAAGAGGTCCGTTGTGAGGGCTCCTCTGGTGCCTGTTGCCCGTGGGCGCCCAGGGCTTCTGACAGCGCCGCCGGGCTCGCCTCCACCCCCCGCGACCCACCCCCAGCGATCCCGAATGACGAGCCCGGACTCCCGCCACGGGGGAGGAGAGAGTGAGAACAGAGGTCGTCCGTGGCCGCCCCAGGGTCCAAGTCGTCTTCCCTGAAGGAGCTTTAGATGGGCCCCTGGCGGCGGAGACGCCCTGTTTCCACCGTCACCACCATGGCTAGTCTTTAAATGTTACATTTTGTTTTTACTGAAAAAGTTTACCGAAAGGTTTCTGTTGGCATCAAGCCCAGTGCCCACTAAGAAGAAACGCCTGCTCAGATGGACTGAGGCCAGCATCTGCGGGACTGATGTCACGGTGGGCAGAAAGAGCATTTATTTGATGCCGGCTGTGTGCCAGGCCCTTCCACATTCAGCACAACCTCACAGTACGGTCCTGAGCTGAGTGGCAACACCTTCGTTTTAGGGTGGGGACGCCAGGTCCAAGGAGGTGACCTGGACAGTCAGGTAAGGTTGATACGTGGCCTGGTCTGAAGCCACCAATTCCCAAGCTCTCCTCCCCGACCTGGGATAGCATTAGGGGCCTGAAACCTTTGCGGCCGGTTACCGCCCTGCCCGCCCTCCTCACTACGGGAGCTTGAGCTCAGCACTCTCCCTGGGCCCCTGAGCTGCACACACATCGTGGTTCTCTGCTCAGATGCTTCCCACCAGGGCTGGTGCTGGATCAGGGGCACAAAGGGGGTGGCGAGCCGCAGCCTGGGACGCCTCCCCGCCCAGTGCACCCCCCCCCCACTCCTGTGCTCAGGGAGCGGCTCCTGGCCGCTGCTCAGATGCCGGCTCACTTTAGCTGGAACGATCTGGAAAGCGAGTGTCTCCATCCTGCCTCTGTGCTAAGCGCTCTCCCTGGGCTCACGGCTTACTTCAGACCTGACCTGATAAATGTATGAGGAAAGTCTGCCAAGAGTGGAGCAGCCGCGCCCGTCAGAGAGCTGGCTACCGTCGGCTCGGGCGCTCAGCTCGCGGGTTTGCGGTTCTGCCACCGAGAAGCCGGGACGTGTATCTTTAATGGGCTCCTGATTCGTACAGCGGTAGAAGCTGTGCAGCCAGAGGGGAAAGAAACCCTCAAAACAAGCCGTCCGAAGAAAACTGAGCTGTAGGAGTTGGGAACTGGCGAGCATCCAGTTCTGGGGAGTCTTGGTCCCTTCCCGTGGAAGTGTCCTTCCAGACTTTTCTAGAAGGCTTCTGTCTCAAGAAGCTCGGTGCTGGACTGCCGAGAGGGACTGAGTAATTAGCCCCAATTTATATTAATGGCATTTTAGATTAGTCACAGCTGAGCCGAGCTTCCGTCCTGTGCACTGGGGAACCAGATGCGAAGGAAAAATGCAAAAATATTTTTAAAAAGGTGGAAAAAAACCCAAAGCAAAGTGCCTACTGAACACAAGGGAAGGAGCAGGAGATGGGCAGGCGCGGTCCCTCGGGGGCGTCTGGCGGCTCCCAAGGGCCCCTCCTTCTGGCCAGAAGTTTCCTCTCACCCAGTGGGGTGCGCTGATCTTGACCACAGGCCCAGGTCCCGGGTGGCGGGTGCAGCAGCAGGTAGGGCCACCCCCAGGAGCCTGGATGGGGGACGGACGGCTCCCCGGGGGCGGGTGGCCGTGGATGCAAGCCCCACACCCCACGGCCCAGCCTGGACCCTGACTCCGCTGCCGGGCAGCTCTGCGGCCTCAGGCGGTTTCCCACTCAGGCTCGCCTGAGGCTCTGGGGATGGTGCTGAGCTGTCGGGGGCTCTGGCTGTGAGAGGCCCGGGGGGACACCCGTGCCCCACGGTGACCCAGCACCTGCATGTGGCCCCAGGGCAGCAGGCGGCCAAGCCCCTTCCAGCGAGTGCCGTCTCTGCCCTTCAGCGGGTCCGGCGTCCTCGCCAGCGCCCGGGGCCGCGCCGGTGTTTCTGATGCGGACCTGACCCACTGGGGCCGGTCTGTGGGCCTGGGGACGCGAGCAGAGACAAGACCAAGTTCGTGGATCTTCGTGAGCTCGGGGCTGGGGACGGGAAGGGCGATAGGGAAACAGATGGGGAGCAGATGGAAACCCCCCCAGTAGCTCCTGTCTCCTCCCCCCCCCCCCATGCCGACGGCTCACTCTTCAGGTTCTAATGGTACAAGATACCCCTTGAATCTCTCTGGCTCCTGAATGCTGCTGCTGCGGCCCCGTCCGGACCAGACAGCTCTCTCCCTTGGGAGCTGCACTCTCTTCTCTCGGGAAGGGCTGTGGCCCGGGGCCTGGGTTTTGCTCCTAAAATGAAAGCCAGTCGTTAATTACCAGAACATGAGGGGCTTTTGTGGTTGTGCCCTGGACCCATCTCTCCCTGTTTGTTCTATCTCATTAAAAGGGCCCAAAGAGGGGGCGCCTGGGTGGCTTAGTCAGTTAAACATCTGACTTTGACTCAGGGCATGAGCTCACAGTTCATGAGTTCGAGCCCCACATCGGGCTCTGTGCTGACAGCTCAGAGCCTGGAATTGCTTCAGATTCTGTGTCTCCCTATCTCTCTGACCCTCCCCTACTCACACTGTGTCTCTCTCTCTCTCTCAAAAGTAAACAAACATAAAAAAAAAGGTCCAGACACCCCAGATGGGCACATCACAGACGGATCCGGAGCCCAGGTGTGCTCCGTTACAGGTTTGCCCGAGTCCACTGATACCAGAGCTCGTCCACTCCTAGGCTCGAGTCCATGTTCAAGTCTCTCCCATGGCCTCTCTGAGCCTCAGTTCCCCATCTGTGAAATGGGGACTCGGACTCTGCTGTGTGGCGTTGGTGGGGGGGAGGGAATCCATGGGAGATTGTCATGAGGGACACACCCAATAAACACCAGCTACTGGTGAGCAGATGAGCAGGGTCCCCGCAAGGTGGAGGCCGGACCCCAGGCACAGGGGGGCCTTGAGCCACGAATCCAATGCCAAGGGCCGGACAGGCTCCTGGAGGCTCCTGGTTTCCTTGTCTCCACAGCAGGCGCTGCCTCACTCCCGGAGCCTGAAAGGCTGTGCAGCCGTCATCCTGATGTGTGGCGACAGGCTGGCAGATTCACTCCTTTCCACCTTCCAGAGCCTCTTTAGCCTGCTTTAAAAAAAAAGAATAAAAAACCCTTGAAGGATTCTATTCTTAGCATTGAAAACATATCCATAAATCTATATTGAGAAGCGGAACACAATAGACTCTTCTGGGTGAGAGAAGTCGGCCTTTGACAGGTTATAGTAGGCGTCCCGAGCCTCGGAGCACCAACAGGCGCTCACAAGTTATAATTTGCCTCTAATTGACACCCAGGCGCCTCCGGGGCCATCCCGCCCGTTTGCGCCCGGAGGTCCGGAGGAAAGCGCCAACGACCGCGGAGGCGGATTTATCCCGTGACCGGCTCCTGTCTAGAATCGTGGCATCAGCAAAGCAGAGCAGAATGAAACAAAACCTCCCTCTCTGTCTGTCTCCCTCCCTCCGTCTGTCTGTCTTTCCTCTGTTCATCTGTCTGCCTGTCTCTCTCCTGCCCTCTCCTTCTTTCTCTCTTTACCTGCCTGTCTCTGTGCCCATCTCTCTCTCGGGCTCCTCCTTTGCGCCTCACAGCTGAGACAGGTGAGGGCACGGGGGACCCCGTTCACCCCTTCCAGGGGCAGAGCGACCACAGGGCGTAGAAGCCCCTCTCGGCTGGGTGTGACGCGGCTGGGGCTTTTCTTCTGGGGCGTGGTTATGCTCTCTGGAAAGAGTTTGGCCCGCTTGGTCTTCTCCAGTGTCCTAGTACAGGTCAGCGTCTGCTCCAGGACTGCCCTGCCCACCCTGGGGCACAGCCCGCTCACCCCGAGAGGCTGCCCTCCGCCCCTGGGTTCTGAGGCTCTCCAGGCGGGCTGGCGGGACAGGCACTGCTCCATCCCTTCAGCGGTCTTTCCTGGCGCGTGGCCAGTGTTTGCCACTGAGCTAATTCTTCATGGATTTCCCCCAAAGGCTGGCGCATTGTCAGAAGCGTGGGAGGCGATGCCAGTCCTTTGTAAGCGCCTGGCTTCATTCTCCTGCTTGCCCAGCGAGGCTTTGGTGGTTTCCTGTGCTTTTGTTCCACGGCGTGGCCTTCTAACTGCATAATCGGACAGCCGCCAGGCAGCTGCGGAGTCTAGTCTCATGGTGGCTCTGCAAGTGACAGGAGGCGTGACCAGGGGCGTTTTCTAGATGCCCAGCACCCCAGCCCCCGCCAGCCTGCCTGCACTTTCGATGTGCGGAGGAGAAGCCGGTTTCTGAAGACCTGATTGGAGTTTGGGCTGTGTCAAAGGTCAGAGGCAGGAACTGACCAACGAAGGCCAACAAAATCGTGCTGGAAGGACCATCTTCACGAGCCCAGTGCTGGGTCAGCCCGGGTCAGGGATGAATCGTTGCTTCCCTTCTGTGAGCAGAGGGGACTAACCTTTCCTTCGAGGGGAGTCTCTCGGAAACAGGAGCCCCAGCCCCAGCCCCAGCCCCAGCCCCAGCCACCCCGCCGCCCTGGAGGTGCAGGCAGCCTCGGGCCTCTCCATGGTCCCGAAGAAGACGCGGACACTCTTTCCGTGAGCCCCGCAACCGATGCACACACAGTCACTCGCACAGAGATGAGGGCTTTCGTGGCCTGGCCCCCCTGGATTTTGTGGAGGTGCAGAAGGCGGGTAAGGGTGATACCAGGGTCACGGGGCACAGAGCGGCAGAGCCTGGCCTGGGGTCTTCTTTCTGATTTAGGAAGAGAGCGCAGCAACTCAGCACTGCTCCCTCAGGACCGTCCTCCACTCCCAGGATGCCCTTTAGAAACTGGCCTGGCACTGTTTCCTCATGCACGTGTCCTGCCCACGCTTTCTGTCTGGAAGACTCTTCCTGCAAGACCCCCAAGGAGCCGGCGCGGGAGGCAGAGGGTCTGCACGGCTGGCACCTGGAAGGGCCGACTTGCGCGCGCGGTGGGGCAGGCGGTCGCTGGTGGGTGGAGGCGGGCACGTCGGAACCACGCGCTCAGGCTGAAGTGGGTTCTCTCCAGACTGAGTGCAGTTAGAGAAAAGCACTGGGTTCAGGGGGAAGGGGGTGAAAATAAGCGGAGGTGCGGACGCCCCAGGACTTGCACGTGGCTATGCACCCGAGGGGGTTGATTGCTGCTCCACGTGAGAGCGCTCGCTGCCCCCAGCTGCCTCCAGCCCGTCTGTCCGCTGGGGTGTCTCTCGGCCTCTCCTGCCCTGTCCTTCGCACCTCCCCGTGACCCGGGGGCCCTGGGCTCCCTCCCTTTGCTCCCGGAGTTTACTCTGCTTGCACACATCCAGCTTTTGCTGGTTACTGGCTTCCTACAGCTGGAAGACGTAAGAATCAAGAGATGGGGCACCCGGGTGGCTCAGTTGGTTGAGCGTCTGACTCTTAATTCCGGCTCAGGTCATGATCCCATGGTCGTGAGACCGAGCCCCACGTTGGGCTCTGCACTGGGTGTGGACCCTGCTTCCTTCTCTCCCTCTTTCTCTGCCCCTCTCCTGCTCACACACATTCACTCTCTCAAAATAAATAAAAGAACATTAAAAAAACGGTCAGAGGGACTCCTGGGTGGTTCATCAGTTAAGCGTCTGACTTTAGCTCAGGTCACGATCTCCCTGTCCCTGGGTTCGAGCCCTGCATCAGGCTCTGTGCTGGCAGCTCAGAGCCTGGAACCTGCTTCAGATTCTGTGTTTCTCTCTCTCTCTGCCCCTTCCCTGCTCATGCTCTGTCTCTCTCTCAAAAATAAATAAACATTAAAAAACTCACAGAAAGGAAAGAGTCAGATGACATAGTTTGTAAATTGTGCAAGGATGTTTATTAAAGCTTCTTGCATGTGGTTAGACAAACAATATCCAAAAAAATCCACTTATTAATTGAACTTCAGTTAAGTTTGAAAAGACGATGGGCATGTGTATAGCGCTTATTTGAGAGAAAAATCATTCCAAATTTCTAAATCAGAGGCAGAATGGAGTCCTGGGGCCAACCTTAGTAGCTACTTTCATTTATTGAGAGCTTACTAAGTGTTAGGCCTGTGCACATGGCTTTACATATGTAACAGTCAAGATAAAGCTTGGTGGCATGTATCACAAAACCCAACTAGCACTGGCTCATGTACATAAGTTTAAGGGATAAGAAATAAAAAGCTGCCACAGAGTGTTTGTCCGGGATGCAGGATTCTCCTGTATTTCTTCTACGCCACGCGAGACTTCCATTCTTAACATTACCTCATGAGCCAACATGGATGCTGGAGCTCCAGCCATCACAGTCTTATTCTAGCGAAAGAGAAAGAGAAAGTGGGTGCAGGAGGACAAAAGAGATGTGACTTCTGCTGGATTCTGCTCCCTTTGTAGGGCCTTCCTGGAAGTGCTATGAACTCTTCAGCCATTAGAGCTGCAGGTAAGGAAAGAAAGGGGACGGGGCAGGTGGAGTCACACGCATGTCCTTTAAGTGAAGTGGCACATGTGGTTTCTGCTCGTGTCCTGTAGGTCAGGTGGGAAACGTTCAGGGGCTACAGTGCTTCTCCGCATACAGTGGGAGTATGTTTCTAAGGAAGAAGGTGAGAGCGGATACTGAGGAGACTCCTAGGAGCATCTGCCACGTGGATAATATCTCATTTAATTCCCAGACAATGTGCGCATGAGTGCGCGTGTGCATGTGTGGGCTTTTTGACAGAGGAAACCAGGATCAGAGAGGCAGAGGGCTTTGCCCCAGGCCACACCCGTACTGGACACTGACCCAAGCCCCTGCTGTCGGCGCTGGCTGGGCGCACGGCGAGGTCATTCAGGTCAGTGTCCTTTCTCCTCAGACCGCCTCCCCCCCCCCCCCCCCCATCAATTCTCCTCTAAACTCGGCCGTTCTGGAGCAGGGCAGAGGGGTCAGGGCTGCCTGTGATAGACCCGGGGGTGGTGGGGGAAGGGAACGTTGTCCACAGAAAAGGCGACTGAAGAGGCTCTAAGTGCCCACGGAAGGCCTCCGTGGGCTGTGACTTCACTTGGTGACTTGAATGTCTCTAGCAGCACGTGGCCATAGGCTGCAGGAGGCTCAACGTCCCTGGGGCGGCGAGTGTGCTTGCCGGGCAGGTTTGACCGCTCTGTGTGGGTTCAAGTCCTCGGTGATGCTGCCCCCGCCCCCCCGTTGGGAGACAGCTGCGGTAACAGGCAGGAAGTGAGAACTGGCCAGTGGTCTGGAAAGTGCCGTCCAGCAAATCAACGCTGCCTCCTGAGGCTCAGGAGCTCGGCACCACTGGCTGAAATGGTTGTGTCACCCAGCAGGTTTGGGATCCTCACCGAGACACGATCTGAAGAGAATGCGGTGGGAACTCACGGCTCCTAAGTCATTTGGGGTCTATGAAGAGATAGAGGCTGCAGGGAGCCCAGCCTGGGAGGGATGGGAGGGAACTAGGTGTTTAGCAAACGGAGAAAGGCTCAGTGTTTGGGGTCCCAGGCTGGCCTTGGGGACGGTTGGGCTCACGAGTCACCCTGTAGTGGGCTTAGGTCTGACCTTCATGGGTGTCCCTGTTCTGGCTTTCTGCTCCTTCTTCTGGCTTCAGGGCCCGTTGGTTACTTCCTCCCTCTGCCTCCCATGTGGCCGGGAGGGTGGCTGTCAGGACAAGTGTGCCTTAGGCACCCCCTCTGTAATTCGTGCCCTCGCTCCCACGCAAGCCAAGGGTTACGGGGTCAGTCTTCTCTTTCAGGCGAATTCCTGTTTGTGCCTTTACTAGTTCCCAGGGCTGTTTAACAAAGTTGCTTCTCTGCATCATCCATTGCCCCAGTGAGAAGGCCCTCACCATCCACCTAATTATGCTTTGGGGACAGTTGCTGCTGATTCTAGTCCAGGGGTAGACATAGGACCCGGGTCTGGCCGACCCGACCCCCATATCCTGAGGCCACAATGAACAGTTCAGAATACGCATGTGTTCTGGTCAGAGTCAGATGCAGTGAGGCTTAGGTGCATACTCTTGGGAAGGGGCATGCGTGGAACTTAGAATATTGACCTGAAGCTGGAGATGGCACGTGCCGCCTCACGGAGCCTGATATGAAACCAACACAATGAAAGGAAACACTGGGAATTGGAGAGAAACCAGGTTCTGAAGGGTGCCCAGGTTAAACCATACCTGAAGCAAGACCACCTTGGATTTCTCTGTTAAGCAAATAAATGAATTCCCTTTTCGCCCAATGGTGGTTGAGTTAAGTTTTTTATTTTTTAATCAGCTGCCTTTGAAAAGGTGCCAATTAATACAAGGCCAGATTAATGCTAGGGCCCGTGTCTGCTAATGTGCACTCATGTACACACATATATATTATAAAGGAGTCAGACCCAGGCCTTGTCCATGGAATGTATGATCTAGTAAGGTAGACTGAATACAGCCATGGCAAATACATAATTACCACTCTTGGTATGAAATTCTAGAACCTAAGTGGACACCCTTAGGAGTTCCAAGAAAGGGGTTTAGAGCAGCCAAGGAAGGCTTTCCGGAAAAGATGATCTTCATACCTGGATGGGGTAGAATTCTCTATAATGTTTGAAACTCCAAAGAGACTTCACATGCAGGAGTGGACATGAGTCTTTCATTCTCCCACATACTCAGGTAATCCCATTTAATTCTCAGCTCTCAGGAGTTTTCAAATGAACACTCATCAAGCTGGGCAGCAGGAGAGAAGTGCTTCTGGACCATCTTAGAAGGAACAACCTTTTCTCTCTCTTTATACTTTTCAGCCCCCCCGCCCCCAGCAGAGCCAATTGAAAAAATAATGCCCTCGTGAATCCTTCTTTGACCTCTTTTAGGACAAGGTTCTCCCCTTGGAATTCCTTCCTGGCAGGAAGTTGAATGATGTAAATGTCTTCGTGTTTGACCCGCATCTGCTGGCACTGCAGCTTGTGGAGGGCAAGCTCCGCCATTTATCGACATCAGTCCCACATGAGAGAGAATCACAGGGGCTTAGCATTCAAAATCCTGTCCCTGGCATCTGGGGGATACAGGGGTCAGAGCAGCAGGTGACCGGGAGGGTCCTCGGTGAGTTGATGGGGTCTAAACATTGGATATGTTTGTGCTACTCAGAGACCAGTCTGCCCTCCAGGCACTGAAAGCATGTTAAACCCTCAGCTATGGAGCAGATGCCTTTTAGCATCAGGATTCCCAGCATATTCTCAGGCAGAGGGACCTGTGGGAGAAAAACAGTGTGACCAAATTGGAGGCAATCATACTTCTTTCTCAGAGACTTGTGGGAAACAGTCTGCCTTCCTCTAAGACTATGACTGTGCTTTAGTCAGGTCATCCCTTAACATGATGTTAACATGATGGTGTTGAGGGCAGGCAACACCTGCCATTAAGGCTGACAATGTCCAGGACCCACAAAAACAACATGGGCAGAAATGCACATAATGAAAGATCATTTGTCCAAAGATTCCATCCTGTAAGCTGTAAATTCCTTGGGTGCGTGGGCAGGTCTGTGACAGATGGAATGGGCAGACTAAGAACCTTATAGTGGTAATATTAAATACATCAAGTTAAAGGTCAGGGAAAAGAGAAGGCAGAACTTTGAAGGTAAACCAAAGGGAAAACAATTCCATAAAAATGGAAAAGAATTGATGAGAAAGTGTTGTGTACAGTGGAATTCAAATGCATCAGAGAAGGACCCTGGTGGGGGAGGGGGCTTGTTGACAGAGCCCTCAGGGAGGTGGGGACTCCCAGGAAAACTGCCTTGGCATGGGGGGCAATGGATTTATAAGAAGTGGAAGGACAGGGGCTTGGGTGGCATCTAATGAGGGTGAGTATGGCGGACAAGGAGAGTGAAAGATGACTTCTGGTCCAGCTCTACGGCTTCCTGGATGGGCCAACCAAGATGGATGAAGAGGCTGCAGGAATACACTGATTCAATAGGTTAAGAAGAAATAGTTAAGAGTGACTGCTCTAATCTCCTGTGTGAACAGGATATGACCCACTTCAGGTTGTGGGAAATTCTGGGTTTGAATGAGTGACAAGGAAGCCACAGAGGAGGGAGAGCAAAAGCTCATCTTCAAGAGTGTCCAGGAAAGACAGCTAATCACCAATGCCCATTTCTGAGGCCATTCTGACAGCCAGAGACAAAGAGGATGTGTTTTTGTGAATGGAAAGGGCTCCTGAGCATCTGATTCTCTCCCTTCCATTTTGACTCTGCCCTGTCCACACTTCAGTGGTACACAGGGGACTCCAAGAATGACCCTAGACCTTCGCCATAGTCAATTGGTCCAAGGGTGGGTGCCCAAACTCTGCTGGACCATTAAATCCCTTTCTAGAGCTCTGGATTTGGGAAAGATAGAAATTGAGACCATCTTTGGGTGGCTGAAGTAGAAGAATGTCAAACTTTACAGATGCTGGAGTCCAGTTTTTTTCCCCCGTGAGGATTGGGAAACAAAAAAAGTTGGTCTTCAGTAGGAAAGGGGAGTGAATCAAATGTGCCCAGAGGAACAGGTTATATTTTAAGGGATGACCTGAAGCACTGTAGTCCCAGGATGGAGCAGTTCCTGAGGTCTATCTCTATTTCTGCTCTTCCTGCCAGCTCATCTTTGGAATCTGTGAGGTTCCCCTATATCCTTTCAATGAACAAAACTTCAGTGGGCTGGAGTTGGGTTTCTTCCACTGACCAATTCATAATGGGAGGAAAGGTGGAGAGATGGAAATCTCTTTGTGGCATGCAGCTCCCCAGCTGACTCACAGTCTCCCGGTCTCCTGCCCAAGGTGGTGCTTTCCTGGCTCCATACCCAATTCCCCTTTGGTTTCAAATGTGGTCCAGTTACCAGGCTTAGAAATCTCAGCAATCTCATGCTGTGGGAAACTAGATGCTGCAGTCTTCAATTTAGAGCCGGATACACAGAACCCTTGCTTTATGCCTGACCCCCACCCCCCCACCCCCATAGATTCCTTCTGTCACAGACAAATCCAAGAGCCCCCTAGACTGTCAAGCTTGGACCCTTTATAGCCTCACAGGTAAGTCTTCAAAGGACAGATGGACTGGAAGGAAGAGAACTTTGAGAATTGCAGCTGGACAGAGGCAGGAAGGGCAATGATTACAAACACAAACTGCCTGGGAGGAAACATTTTCAAGGCTGGGTAGAGGAGTCTTAAACACACTTGCAAGAGACAGGATCCTAGGAGAGAAAATGGATTAACCTGAACAGCTCCCTTCAGCATGAAATATTCTCATAAACAGAGTCAGGATTCAGTGGAACTCATGCGGAAAGGTTGGAGGAAGCCCCAGGGAAAGACATTGCTCAGAAAAATCCCCAGCTCCCACGGCTTACAAGCCTGTCCTTCAGCACCCAGGACAGTGCCATGCCTTCTGGCGAATGGAAGCGAACCTGAGATGCACTCAGGCAATAGCTGAATGTCACTGGAGGAAGATGATTGAAATCCTTAACTGTCAGGGCTGACAATGGCCCTGATAGCATAATCTAGGTTTTAATTTTATAGATGAGAAAGATGGGGGAGGGGTAACTTTCTCTGGGTCATGCTATTAGTTTGTGGTGAAATAGACCAGAATTCAGGTTTCCAAATTTTCCCTGAAGCCCCTGTCTCATTTTGCCAAGCTGAATGGTCCATTTATTCATCCATCCATCCATCCATCCATCCATCCATCCATCCATCCATCCACTTATCCACCCACACATCCATCCATCCATCCACCCACCCATCTATCCATCAATCCATCAACTTATCCATTAATCCATTTATCCATCCTTCCATCCACCCATGCATCTATCCATCCATACATCACTCCACAATCACTAGCACAACTGTTAATTGAAGGAAACAGGATAGCTGTCAAGCACTCTGGTGCTGGTGTGTCAAGTTAAAAGCCCATCCTTGTCACTAGGTTGAGTGAAGCTTTTAGACTCCTTTCATCCTCAATTTTTATAGATGTAAAATGTAGGTATTGTTGCGTATGCTTGCCTCATATGGTTGTCCTGAGAATTTACTCAGATGATGGATGTTGACACTTTATGGGAAGACAAAAGTCCTCTCTAATTTCAGTTCAGAACCTTTCCAAAGACACTCAGCTGGTAAAATGTTAGAGCTTCATTTGGTATTGCTCCAAATAGAAACAAATGGATTGTTTCTATTGAGATATCTTCATGTTTATTGATTCTTTCCTCTATAATCATCATTCTGTTATGAAGCTCATTCAATGGCTTTTAAAAAATTATATTGATTGTATTCTTCAGTTTGTATCTTTTATTTCTTTGCTGAAACAACCTATCTTTTCATGAGATTCAAGAGTATCCCCTAGCTTGTTGGAGAATTTTTATAGTAGATACTTTAGTCTGTTGAATAATTTCAACACCTGTGTCACCTTGACATTAGTGTCTGTTAACTGTCTTTTTCTTACCAGTGCTGAGATTTTTCTGCTTCTTTGTATGCTGAGTACTTTTGGATTGCATTCTGAACACTTCAAATATTATGCTATGGGCCTTAATTAAATCTTAAGTAGAATGTTGATATCAGACCATCAACTTAGTTATCTTCAGGCCACAGTTATGATCAGGTCACTAAAGGTTGTGGGGGTTGAAGTAAAGTTTCATTTTGTAAAATGTTTTTATTTATTTATTTCTGAGAGAGAGGGAGACAGCATGAGCAGGGGAGGGTCAGAGAGAGAGGGAGATATAGAATCTGAAACAGCCTCCAGGCTCTGAGCCGGCTGTCAGCACAGAGCCCAATGCGGGGCTTGAACTCACCAACCATGAGATCATGACCTGAGCCAAAGTCGGATGCTTAACTGACTGAGCCACCCACGTGCCCCTGAAGTTTCATTTTTTAAAGTCCTTTAAGGGATGGGTCTATTTTTAAAGTCCTTGCTGTTTGGATCTGTCCTGTCTTGCTGTCACTCAGTGGCCAACTTGGGACCTAGGAGGTAGTCTATCTCTTAGTTAGTTCTCCAAGTCTTTTTTTCATGTGTGTTTAGATCATATCCACATATCCACAGCTTGGGAGAAATCCTAGAAGCTTCCCAAGCTCCTTCCTTTCTGCAATATCCCTGGTTCTTTATGATTTTTCCGGGAGGGTGTCCACTTTCTGGTTCTTGTGTCCATAAATTGAAAGCTTTATTTATCCTGCTCTGGCATGTACTTCCTACAACAAATTTTGCTTGGGCCAAGTTGTGGGAGGACAAAGAAAGGATAAAAGCAGTGGGATCTACTCCACTCTTTTAATTTTTTTAAATTAAAAAATTTTAACTTTTTTAAGTGGGGGAGGGGCAGAGAGAGAGGGAGACACAGAATCTGAAGCAGGATCCAGGCTCTGAGCTCTCAACACAGAGCCTGATGCAGGACTCAAGCCCACAAATTGCGAGATCATGACCTGAGTCAAAGTTGGACGCTCCACTGATTGAGTCATCCAGGCACCCCTACTCCACTCTTAAGACCACAGCTTCTGTAATTGGAGGAGAAAATCGCCTTGCAGGATTTTAGGTTCCTTTGGGTTCTCACTGATGTTCCTGTTGCTGTTGCCACAGTGGGAATGCTTGGAGTTTGGGGTATGAAAATGGAGGAAAGAAAAAAATGGGGCATTTCCTCTAATCTCTCTCAGTGTTAGAGACCCACACCTCAAACCAGAGCTAGAGGGCTTCTCCTGGAGCATCTTCTGTACTCATCAGTGCTCACTTATGGGCTGGATTTGGTCTTGACTGGAAGATACCAGAGGAAGACAAAATGGTAAACTAATCACTGGTTCACCGGTCTCCTTCCATCTGCCTGCTGTTTGCATTTCCGAGTCCTCACAGAGATGCTCCACACACCTGTGCAGGGTTTATAGCTGCCTACAGTGGGAGAAGCAAGGTGGAGTGTGCTTATTCTACTTTATCTTCAGAGCTTGGCTTGGATGTAGATTTTGTGACTTCAAAGACCACTCGTTCCTCTGGGAACGTTTGTCTCTTGGGTGTTCCCAGTGCATCCTTGGGATACATATAGCATCTTCACAGCAGAGCTCTGGACGCATCCCCAGTGGAGTTGTCTTGGACTTCCAAGGGCAACCAACAAGTCATCTGCCATATCAAAAAGCTGGAGTCACTATCTGCTAGTAATAATTCTAGATTGGAAGTACAGCTTCTGCTCCCAAAACTCACCATTAGAAGATCACAGACATGTAGACTTAAACTCTTAGGAGGCAAGAATGTGGGAAAACTCAACTCCCCTGGGCTCATGTGGCATTTCAGCAGGCTCAGCACCAATGACCTAGAAGGCAGGTCTTCCTCCATCTCAAACTTTCTCCTGGATATGCAACTGTGGTCCATGGCATTATTTTCTCACAATTACTTGTTCCTTCTTGGGAAAGAGTTACTGTCCTTGGGCAGCCATAACAAAGCACCACAGACTGGGTGGCATAAAAAACAGAAATTCATTCTCTCACAGTTCTAGCAGCCATAAACCTAAGATCAAAGTGTTAGCAATGTTCTTGCCAAGGTCTCTGAGGGAGACTTGCTCCAGGCGTCTCTGCTAGGTTCTGGTGGTTTGCTGGTAATCTTATAGATGCATGACTCCATCTCTTCTTTCATCTTTACATGGTGTTCTCTCTGTACATGTCTGTGTCCAAATTTTCTGTTTTCACAAGAACACCAGTCACATTGGTGTCCTATTCCAGTATGACCTCATCTTAACTCCAGTAATTACACCTTCAATGATCCTATTTCCAAATAAGGTCACACTTTGAGGTACTTGAGGTTAGCACTTCAACGTATTAATCTGGGGGACACAATTAAGCCCATGACACTTCCTATTCCTTGCCATGCAGACTGAGTGCACTTTCTTGCTGCTTTTGACTTTGAGCATGGCCATGTAATTTGCTTTGGTCAAAGGAGTGTGAGTGGATGTGATACGGCCTTTCCCCAACTCAACCCCGGCAGAAACTTTAAATGTGCACACATGTCATCTGGCTCTGCTGCCCTTATCCTGCCCCTCACCCTGAGAACAATGGGGGCCAGGTTTTGGGTGCTCCTTGCTTCTGGATTCTAGAAAAAACAAAACAAAACACATGCAGTCCAGCAGAGCCCAATGGAGTCTAGCAGAACTCAGCAGAGCTCAATAGAACCTAGCAGAATCCAGAAGAACACAGCAGAGCTTTGAAGAATTCAGCAGAGCCCCCAGAAACCAAGAAGAATCCAGAAGAACCCAGAAGAGCCCAACAGAATCCAGCAGAACACAGCAGATCTCAGCAGAACCCATCAGAGCCTAGAAGAGCCCAGAAGAACTAAGCAGAGCCTAGAAGAGCCCACAACAACCAAGGGCCAGCAGAGCTCAGGAGAACCTAGCAGAATCCAGGAGAACACAGCCGAGCCCAGTAGAGCCCACAAGAACTCAGAAGAGCACAGCAGAACCAGAAGGATCCAGCAGAGCCCAGAAGAACCAAGCAAGAGGGGCCCAGCAGAAGTCAGCAGGGCCCAGTAGAGCTATAGTCAATAGACAGACCTTGTGGAAAGTGAGAAAAAAGTAACTCCGTTTGTTGGAAGCCCCTGAGATTTTGGGACTGTTTGTTACTGCAATGGAAGCTGACTATTACATTAATTTTCAGCAAAATTAATGGCTAGGCGAGCCACAGATGCTAGCTGGAAGCTGACATGACAAAAGTACTTAAAAACTCCATCACGTACCATGAAAAAATTCAGTTATTTTAAAATACTATTACTGCTAATAAGAGCTTAACAGCATCGACTTCACCGTAATTTGATTAGAGACCCACATGGATTTAGGCATGTGAGACCTGATTTAGCTAATGCCTCTGAATTATTCAGAGAAGTTTCTGTTGCAAGATGCATGAGGCAGGCCAAGCCATCCTTGGCTTTGTTCAGGATCCTGAGCTGTGACTCTGTCCACCCATGTCCTTCCCCTGCCTGCCGCCTCTCTGGGGCTGTCCTTGTTCTTCCTAAGTGATTCAGATCCAAAGAGGGTTGAACTTCCAGCTCTTTGCCTCCAGGGTTGCCTTGGAAGCCAGGCCTTTGACTCCCAGTGGGGAGAACCATGCAGAGGGTCTTTCTTTGGACTTTGGCAAGGAACAGGATGGCTTCCCCTGCACACCTGGCACACCTTGGGGGATGCCATGAAGGTTTGGTCAATGAATAAAAGTACCTCGTACGTCTGTGTGGTGCACTTAGGTTTAGGAAGCACAGAAGACAGCACATGATACTTTCTGAAACATCACACCTGTGAATAAGGCACCAGGCTCATAGTGGAGGCAGCAGAGCAGGTGAATGAGGCCGTGTGGCCATTTAGCTGGGACATCAGGACCTGAACTCAGGTATCTTTGACTCCAAAGCTGTTCTGACCATGGTAGGTGATTGAACAGATGGTGTGATTTTTAGGGCACCGAAAGGCCCTCCTGTCCACAGACTCAAATCCCCACATAGCTCACTCCTGGAAGAATGCCCCGAGTGGGGAGGGGATCCCTACTCCATCTTTGCTATCCGTTTACATGTTAGGAGAGTGTGTGCACTGGACAGGCGGAATGGCCGCCACCCTGAGATGCTAGAGTGGGGCGTGGGGGTGGGGGCTTGTCTGGATGAGGACGGGGAGGTTCGGTAGTGGGGCTTCCCTCCAGAAGGACGGAGCTCTGCTCCGGGTTCTGTGTGGACAGAGAGAAGCAGAGGACATGAGGGCTCATGGAGAGATTAGAATAGGAAGGAAGCCTGGCCCCAGAGGAGGGAGGGGGCTGAGTGGGGCTTGTGGGTGGGATCCCTTAGGCCCTTCACAGCCTAAGGGATCCCACCCTGTGCCAGGGAAGGAGGGAGCCAGTACAGAGGCCGGCTGGAATCCAGTGACTCTTCTTTGAGGCTGGGGACTCTGCCTCCAAGGAAGGCGGTCAGGGGAGCTGGACAGCCCTGGGCAGTGTCTGGACCCAGTCCCGCAAGAGGGAGGTTGACACTGGCTGCATCCAAGTTCATTCTGTGAGCCCCCACCCCCTACCCCAGAATCTTGGACACAGGGGTTCTGGGGCTGACTCGCTCACTGGTGAACTGAGCCTGCTGTTATTTCATGAGCTGGCGGGAGTTTCCAGTGTCTCTGGTCTCCAGATGGTCTTGAAATTGCTGATCAAAACTGTCAAATTAGGCTCCAGCCTCGCAGGGATGAATAGTTAATTAAGTGGAGGGACCGGGCCTTCTGCGCTTGCCTTACCTGACTGGAGTGGAGCCGCCGCTGAGCCAGGGGTTTTCAGAGAAACGCCTCCCACTGTGCCTGTTCGTCGGGATGCTTCTGGGCCTTGCAAATTAGGGCCGTTCCCCTGGTGTCTGCCCTTGATCTCCGTGCTGCGCTGTCTGTCGGGGTGAACTGTGAGAAGCGTTTCCTTGGAGGGTTGGTGGGAGTGGCACTCTGTCCCCTCACCCGGCTTTGTTCCCTGTCCCGGGAGCTCTGTGTCCACCAGGAAGGATGGATGTGGGGCTAAGGGATGACACGCCATCCACGTGGAGGCAGCCTGGGGGGCTGAGACGCGGGACCCTGCCTGGTGGGCGAGCCGGCTTCTGAATTGACTCCGGAAGGCAGACAGGGCTTCAAAGTCTCGATCGCAAGGAACAGAGAAATGCAAGCCCCTCCCCATCCCTGAAGAAAAGCAAAGCAGAAAACAAAACCTGTGAGTTCAGCAGCTGCTTATAGCTTAGGGGCGCCGCTCAGCTGTGCTTGGGGGCCCAGGAGAGCCGTGGAGGCTTGGGGGCCACGTTAGTTCCCAGAGCTGTAGGAACAGAGCGGCACAGACTGGCGGGTGTGAAACAGCACAAGTGTACCCTGTCCCAGTCCCGGAGGCCACGAGTCTGAGAACCAGGTGTGGCCAGGGCTGCTTCCTGCTGGAGGCTGCGGGGAACGGTCTGTCCCAGGCCCCCTCCCCCCAGCTCCTTCCCCGGGGGGCAGCAGGCCATCCTTGCCTGGTAGACACGGCCACCACCACCTCACCTGCTTTCTGTGTGGATCTGTGTCTGTGTCCAGCTCTCCCTCCCCTCCGAGGACACTCACCCTCACCCAACGTGACCTCAGTGACAACATGATGACAGCTGCAGAGGCTGACTTCCCAGACAAGGTCATCTTCTGAGGTTATGGGTGGGTGTGAATTTGCAGGGGGAGGCACTGTTCAACCCAGTACGGGGTGCAAGAAACAGGGGTTGGGGCAGGTAATCTGTCGCCTGATGTGACCCTGGGGCCTGGGTGTGGGGACTGGAGTCAGAAACTGCCTTATGAAGCCTGTCTCATCTCCCCGGACCAAGCACGGGGACCTGGAGGTGGCTCCGGTGGAGTGAGGGATGAAACCCTTCTTCCTGCTGCCTAAGCCCTCAGCACGCAGATTGAGTTCCGATCCTTTTACCGAAGGCTCTTCTCTGAGACATCTCCAGAAAGACCAATGACTATTTCTCCAATCAAAGAGGCCCTTGTCCGAGAATCACACTCTGAGCATCCAGACCCAGCATAGTCTTCTTTAGGTGTGGAGTCCAGATCAATACCTCTCAGGGCAGTGTGGCCCTCGAGGGGACCCTACGCTCCCTTTCAGGGAGCACTCGTTACCATAGGCACTTAGGGCATCGGGGCAGGGGCCCTCTGGGAAGCCAGAGGGAGGCTGGCGGGGGACTGAGGTCAGGCACAGCACGACAGGAGCCATTTTCAACTTTTAACTGAGAGGATGTCCTGATGCACCAGCTCTGCAGGTGTCTGACTTTCCATTTCCAGGGATGTGCGTTTCTCCAAGGGATCAGGGACCGACATTCCCAGGAAGCTCACCTGTTTGCACAGAACAGAGGGGTCTGAGTTCAAATGTAATATCTTTGAGACCTAAACATGAGGATGCTCCTTAGTGAACTCTGAGGAAGCCACTGAGCTTTCTTTGAGTATCGACAAAGGCAGGGAGGTGAGTTAGAGCAGGGAACACGGAGGGATGTTAATGAGGCTGTTAGCTCATTGGACACGAACCTTGAGATGCTTTGTGTTTGCACTTGTGACGACTTGGGGGTGCGGAATGAGCTGGGAAAGCGGGAATGAGCAGGATGTGAGCCAGGCTGAGCAGCTGGCCTCGGTCCCCCATTTGGAGAAACACCAGCATTCTGAGTAGCCCTTGGCATTCCTCATAGAAAAATGTGTATCCAGCCCAGCACACGCTTGAGTTTAGACACCATGAATTATGATTTTCCCAGAGCAGGTGGCTTCCCTTGGAATTCTTTGGAAGGCAACTCCAGCTTCTCATCCGGTTGGTGGCTCAGAGAACTTCAGATCAATTTCCCAGGTGGAGGTATGTTTCGAGAGCCTCATTGCACAAAAGAGACCCAGGCGAGAGGAGGCGGCTTCTCAACCCCACTGTGCTCTCCCTAATTAGCTGGGTGGCCATAGGCAAATCACTTAACCTTTCCGAGACCCAGATTCATCATCTGTAAAATGTGGGCAGTGACACCAGCTGCTCTCCTGGCCCCAAGTCGCGGTGCTCATACGGGCGGCTGGAAAAGTCAGCTCTAAGTGCGGGGGGCAGGGGGGTGTTTCTGTGTCTCTTCCCTGACAAACGGCCCATACACTGGGGGGATATCAGCTCGTCTGCAGTGACAAGGAAGAAGCAGGCAGGTCTCTGCTGTAGATAAGGGCGTCTAGACCACAGCAAAGGTGCCGTATCACAGGAAAGTTAAGAGGTCACAGCTTGGGTCTCCATTTGCTTATAGTCTCAGGAGAAATTGGGGCATCTGGGTGGCTCAGTTGGTTAAGTGTCCGACTCTGGATTTCGGCTCAGGTCATGATCTCACAGTTCATGGCATCGGGCTCCATGTCAGTCTCCTTGTTGACAGTGGGGAGCCTGCTTGGGATTCTCTCTCTCCCTCCATCTCCCCCAAAATAAGATAAACATTAAAAAAATTCTCAGGACAAATAGATGTATGAATTCCACTTAGCCAACACTTATGAAAGGCCTTCTTTATGCAGTCCACAGGGCGGGCACACAATCTGACCTCATGGATCTTGACAATTGATGCACATGGATAAAGCGCCCAGCATGTGCCAAGCCCGGGTGGCCCATGCAGTCTTGAGAGGCCTCTTTTAAGCAGATACTGCTGGAATTGTCCTCAGTTTTGGTAAACTGCATCACATGTCTTTGGTCAAAGCAAGGATGCTGAAGAATCAGATTTCCAGAAGGGCAGCGTGGGACTAGCCTCAAGCAGCCTCAGCTGGTTTTCCATACCCTTTCCTGGGCCTGGTGAAATTTGCTCTGGCCGAGGACCTCCCCCTGCTCCCTCTGAGCCAAGAAGCTTCCAGCGAGGGCACAGTGTGGCTGTTCCTTGTGGCCAAGACTCTGCCGGAGCCCTGGGTGCTGGCGCCGGCTGGCCGTGTGGGCTGGGTTAGCACTTATAGCAGCTTCTGGAGCGGCGGGTGAGCTGGGGAGGTGTCAGAGGATGCGCGAGCCTCTGTTCAGGCCCTGGTACCGACCCTCAAAGTAGCTCTGAGATATCACTGCCGACTCGTTCCCAAGACACAGGGCCGGCTGTGAACTTGGCAGAGTCCTGAAGGTCTGATGCATGTCTTGAAGGTTGTGCCTGGGCCCCTGTTGACCAGGGGCTGGGCCAAGAGCCTTGTGGAGGTGACTTTGGCAGAAGACTTTGGAGATCAGTTTGCCTGTCCCTGCTTGTTTTCATGTAGTTTGGGGGTCCGTGGGCTGTATATGCTCTGAGAGTCTGGGGTGCCCTACTCAGGAGCCACTGTGTGCCCCTCTTCAAGCCCCCATACAATGGAGAGTAGTGACTCTACATCATGCCAGGATTTCAACGGGTTTTCTGGGCCACCGTGTCCCTTGTTAGCTTGCAAAGCTCATGGAGGCAGGGCCAGGTCTGACGCGTTCAGCAATTCCGTGCCCTGTGCCTGGCTCTGAGGAGATTGTGAAAGTCCCCCATGTGGCTGTTAGTGCAAAACGGCTAACATGAGTCGTGGTCACATGGGTTTGGGAAACACTACAGTATAGACCTGAGCTCTTTTCTTCCTCAGTATTTTCTGTGGAGAATAACACAGCACTTCCTTGACCTAACTGAAGAACTGACTGTTTCTCCATCTTCTTTTCATTACTGAGGTAAAATACACCTAACATAAAATTTACCAGCTTTACTATTGCAAGTGGCAGTTCTGTGGCACTAAATACACCCCTACGGCTGGGCTGCACCACCACATCCGTCTCCAGAACTTTCTTCCCGAACTGAAACTCTGCCCTCTGCTGTCCCCTGAGACACTGACCCCCGCCCCCAGTCCCCAGCCCCTGGAGAATCCCCTACACCTTCTGCCTCCACGAATTTGCCTACTTGAGGGACTGCTTAGAAGTGGAACCAGATAGTCTGTCCTTCCACATCCTGTGTATTGTGCTTGGCATCTTGCTGATGTGAACCCATGTGGGACCGTGGGTCAGGATATCATTCCTTTCTGAGGCTGAATCATATTCCACTGTACGGATTGACCACATTTTGTCTATCCATTCATTTTGTTGATGGGAATTTGGGTTCTGTCTCCTTTTGGCTGTCGTGAATAAAGCTGCTACAAACATGGGTCTGCAGGCATCTGTTTGAGTCCCTGCTTTCGACTGTTTTTGGGTGTATGCTCAGAAGTAGAATTACTAGATCACATGGTAGTTCTATTTTCAGTGTTTTGAGGAGCCACCACACTGTTTTCCACAGCGGCTGCACCAGTTTGCATTCCCACCAACAGCAGATGAGGGTCCCACGAGGGTCCCAATTTCTCCACAGCCTCCCAATCACCTGACGTTTTCTGGTTTTTGACAGCAGCCTTTCTACCGGGTGTGAGGTGGACTCTCATTGTGGGTTGATTAACAGTTCCCTAAAGACAAACCACATTGAGCATCCTTTCGTGAGCTTATCGGCCATCCGTGGTCTTCTTTGGAGAAATGTCTATTTGTGTCCTTTGTCCATTTTTGAGTGGGGCTGTTGGCTCTCTTGTTGAGTGACAGGAGTGCTCGTGTATCTTCTGGGTATTAGTTCTTTATCAAATAAATGGCTTGCGAGTATTTTCTCCCACTGTGTGGGCTGTCTTTTCATTCGCTTGGTAGTGTCCTTTCATGCACACAAGTTTATTATTCTGAAGAATCTGCTTTTAGAAGATGCTAGTATGACCAACAGATTGAGCAAAGCTGGTCTGGCGAAGCCCCTTCTGTTGCTCATTTTTCCATCCAGCGAAGACTCGCCGAGTCCCTCCTGAGTATCAGGTATGCCCTAGGGACACAGCTGTGACGCAGATAGATGTGGTCCTTCCCCTTCCTGAGGGGGCAGAAGACCAGCAGCGTGTGCACACATAACCCGGAGTCAGGTGTGCTGGGAGCAGTACAGACCACAAGCTGCAGCATGCGGGGCCCCAGCGACATCCTCTCTAAAGACTAGACACCTGGGTGGGGCCCTAAGTAGTGAGAAGTCGTGGAAACAGGTGGGGTGGGTGCTCCGGGGGAGGGATCGGTAAGCATAAAAATGCTGAGGTGGGAAGAGGAGGCGAAGGTGGCTTTTCGGGACTGAGAAGGTGGAGCGAGGTAGGTGTCGAGGCCAGACCTGTGTTCAGGGCCTGCCGTGGCTGCTTAGGGGCCGGGGATTTATCTTAGGTGTGTCAGGATCCACTGCAGGGTTTTGAGCAGGGAAAGAATGTGATCTGATTTCTATTTAAAGATTCTTGGCTGCTGGGCTGTGTCGCTCATCTCCCGAGCTCCTCTGTTCTGAATGGTGGACCTCGGTCCTGCTCTATCAGATACTGGGTACTTACGGGTGCATGTGCACAGGGGGTTTGATGGCTGTCGTTTTGGTTCTTGGATTGCCGTGCAGAGATGCTGGAGGAGACCCTGAGCGTCCCTGGAGAGCCTGCACTGGGGCTGCATGCCATGACCAGGGGGCACTTGGGAGTCTTCCGTGTGAAGAAAGGAGAAAGAGACTATTGGAGACCAGAGGGCAGGGTGTGGGAGAGCCTCAGTCCACTTCCACAGGAGGACATTCCGCAGGCTCCCTGGCAGTAACTCGCAATGCTGTGGCCATGTCTGTGGATGGGATGTACATGTGGATGAAGGGGAGGGGAGGGTCCTGTGACAGTCCTAGGCTGCCAGAGCCCAGATACAGGAGACACTGTCCACAAGGGCCACCAACATCACTGCCTGTTGCAAATCATGCTGGGGTGATCAAGAAATACATTTCGCTGCTAAGCCGCAGACGGTTTGTTACAGCAATATTGCTCTGACTCATACATCTCTCATTCCTGCCCCTCAGAAATGGCAAAGAGAGTCAAGGGGGATGAAATGGCCAGTGTCACCATCCCTGGGAGACCAGACAAGAGCCCTGGCTCCACTGTGTTTGTGGGTCTGACGGGGACCTTCAACTTTGGCTGCTCCATTTCTTAACCAGATCACACATCTTCTGAGCCTTCGTGGCCCCGGTTAAAAATGGGGTGTGCCTACCTCACTGTCTTCAAGTTACATCTGGGAGCGCTTGGGTGGCTCAGGCAGTTAAGTGTCCGACTTCGACTCAGGTCACAATCTCATGGTTTGTGGGTTCGAGCCCCACGTCGGGTTCTGTGCTGACAGCTCAGAGCCTGGAGCTGCTTTTGATTCTGTGTCTCCCTCTCTCTCTGTCCCTTCCCTGCTCGTGCTGTTTTTCTCTCTCTCTCCAAAATAAATAAAACATAAAAAAAACAAAAAAACTAAGTTACATCTGAAAGAAGTTAATAGAAGAATGCTAAGAGCAGAGTAAAAAGAGCCACCAAATCATTTGGGGGAAATAGCAGACGTCAGTAAGCACCTCAGAGAGCTGCGTGAAGGCAACAGGCCTCTCCCGCTGCTGGACTGGGTGTCAGGCACAGGTGGGGGCTGGCGCCGCC
Organism: Hyaena hyaena; assembly: GCF_003009895.1. Classification (NCBI taxonomy): domain Eukaryota; kingdom Metazoa; phylum Chordata; class Mammalia; order Carnivora; family Hyaenidae; genus Hyaena; species Hyaena hyaena. The sequence goes on from NW_024081367.1 coordinate 261,390, forward strand.
CAGCACCTGGGTCCAGGGGGACCCGGGAAGACATTCTCCGGAGCATCTCGGACTGGGAAACCTTGAACCTGCTTCTTGCTGGTTGGTCATACTGAACACTGGCTCTGCCGGACCAGTTAAGTGCCACACACCCTTTAATGTAGCTCTTAATTGTTCGTCATACTGTAAAAGGCATATTGTTTATTTCCTATTGATTTCGGTGAAATCTCGATTAGCTGCGGAGGCATTGGGAGGCAGATGTCCCCTGGGTGGTCTGCCTCGGGGGCTCCAGGAGACCCTGGGGGACCCTGGATGCCGTGGTCTGGACAGCCGTGGCTCCTTCTCCCACCGGGATTCAGAAGGGACACTAAAGAGCTCCCACGGATCTCACTGGAGCTGTGGTTTGCCGATTTGTGACTGCCCCACACTTGGGTGGGGCAGGAGGTTCCATTCTTCTGTTCCTTTGTCCACACCTGCGGGACCCACCACGGCCGCGCCCCAGGGCCAGGCCCCTCACAGACTCCCGGATGAAGCGTGGTCCCCTCCCTCCCGGGACCTCAGGCTGCTCGTGCCGGACATAGGGACCTGGACAGAAGGTTAATCAGGAAGCACTCTGCACTCAGGAAAGTTGTGAGCGACGTCTACTTCATTAAAGCTGCAAATGGAGACATTAAAAATGATGTACTTATTAGTTCATGGAAAATAACAATAACAAACCCAATTACACGTTAACACCAATAACATGGTTCTGCACCCCCGCCCTTCCCCTGAGAGTGAACATCGCGGCATGGTTTTACCTCTCAGCAAACCTCTCTAACGTGTGGCTTTAGTAGAAGACAGCTGGGTTTTCAGAACGACTTTTGTGTTCAGTCTGTTGTTTTGTTTGAAACATATGAAGAAAATATGGCCTCGCACAGGTATGTATTTAGAAAACAGGGCTGTTTTAAAAGCTTATTTTCATATATTCTGTAGATGCTCTACAAATAATTGTAGATATTGTTTTCTTCAAAATTTTTTATTTTTGTTTTTTAAAGTTTTATTTATTTTTAATTTTTTTAATGTTTTATTTATTTCTGAGAGAGAGAGAGAGAGAGAGACAGAGCGTGAGCAGGGGAGGAAGAGGGAGACATAGAATCTAAAGAAGCAGCTCCAGGCTCTGAGCTGTCAGCACAGAGCCCGACGCGGGGTTTGAACCCATGAACTGTGAGATCATGACCTGAACCAAAGTCAGACGCTTAACCGACTGAGCCACCCAGGTGTTCCAGTAATTGTAGATATTTTGCTTTGATGGTAAAATGAAAGTTAATAAGCGATGATTTTTTTATTTGTATTTATTTTAAAAGTTTATTGAGAGAGAGAGAGAGAGAGAGAGAGAGAGCCTGAGCAGGGGAGGGGCAGAGAGAGAGAGAGAGAGAGAGAGAATCCCAAGCAGGCTCTCCACTGTAGGCACAGAGCCTGATGTGGGACTTGATCCTGCCTGAGCTGAAATCAAGAGTTGGATGCTTAACTGACTGAATCCCCCCGGTGCCCCAAGTGGTAGTTTTTAAGGCTGGTTGCAGTGTGGACTCAGAAACTATATCAACAACTTTCTCTTTTTTGTGACATCAAAATCCATTCTTCCAGTGGGTATGTTGCCCATGTGTGATTTTGTAACATTGCACACTGGTCATCTGGAAAGTACCGTTTCACTGCATTTTGCACATCTTCCGAAGGTCAACACAGCTCATGATTCAAGAAATCGCCTTCATTGCTATCACCACCTACTTCACCCAAAAAGCCTGTCCGTTCTGGGATGTCGTCAAGCTTGTAATGGTGGAGACAAGTTTCCCAAAATTCTGATTCTTACTCAAAAGCCTGAATTCCGTCAATGGCAGCCAAGACCGCCAGCTGTTTCTGCAGACGGGCTCACTTCATATCTTTTGAGGGAACGTCTGCCAAACACCCAAGTCTAAACGACCATAGTTTGTCTCTGAACTGTTCTTTCAAGTAAAAATGTTGTTCCATAACCGAAGTGATTCGTTCAGCTCACTACTCAAGTGCTGTTCCCTGAGACAAATGACCCACTTTGGTTTGAGCAAGCCTTTTCTTTAAGTGAGGTTCATATTTGATCGCAGAGAATATTAAATAGATGTGAACCCAGGGTAGAGATTTAATAAAACCGGCCACTTTTATCGAAGCTCTGCTCAGCCACAGCGCCCGGCCCATGGGCCTGGAGGAGGCAGAGGCCCTGGTCCACACCGTTGCACAGGGACCCAGGCTGCGCAGCCCTTCTGCTGGGGCCTCACAGTCTGGGACAAGCGGCCTTCTAGATTGCTGGGACTGAGGGCAGCAAAGCACTTGATAGTCTATAAAGCCTGTTGCAGATGTGGGGACACACGGCTCTTGTTACTATGGAAGACGGGGGACAAGAACAGTGAATCATATGAGAGTAAGATGGTTGAGCTTTCATTCATCCACCTACCCACCCCTCTCCTCTTTCTCCTTGGTGCCAGGCACGTCCCTGGGCACTGACGATCTGGTGGCGAATGAACCAGGCTTGTCCTTACCTGAGCAGAGATGTGGGTGTGGGGGGGTGAGAGCTGTAGAAGAGCCATTACACGGTGATGGAGGCCAGAGAGCTGGGAGCGTCCCCAGAGGAGCTGGAGGGGTAGGGGCCAAGCCCCCCTCGATGCTCCCTTCCCAGAAAGTGGCTTCTGGGATGTGCAGAGGGATGAGGGCAGAGGAGGTGCCCAGAGGTGCAGTGTTGCTGTGATGTTAGGGCGTGTGTCTAGCGCAGGTGTGGACCCTTAGAAGAAGTGGCAGGACCGGGAGACAGGGTTTCAGCCTGGATTGTGCCCGGACGCATCCGGGAACCTCAGTGCAACTTTCCAGGACTCTTATCTGGAGGCCCTGCTCCTGAAGGGCTGGGTTGGGTTTGGGGAATTCTCACTTAAAAAAAATTTTTTTTCAAATGTTTATTTATTTTGAGGGAGAAAGAGAGAGAGGGGGAGCAGGGGAGGGGCAGGGAGAGAGACAGAATCTGAAGCAGCTCCAGGGTTTGAGCCGTCAGCGCAGGCCTGACGTGGGGCTTGAACCCACGAACTGTGAGATCATGACCTGAGCCGAAGTCGGACGCTTAGCCGACAGCCCCCAGGTGCCCACAGGGAATTTTCAGTCTGATAGGTGGTCCGGTGGTCCGGGAGCAGGCGGGGCGCCATGCTAGGAAAGGCTGGTCCGAGCAGTGGTGTTTCTTGCCTCCTTCTTGGCTGCAGGCGCCATGCACGGAACCACCCCCTCTGCCATGTCCCCCAGGGGCCTTTCCGGCTTCCAGCACCGCCCCCCCCCCCCCCCCCCCGCACCGGGCAGCTTTGTGGTAGGGATCGTGGAAATAGTGTGTGCTTTGTATCTATACACTGGCCTTCTCAGATGTTTTGCATTTTGTTTTTCCTGCAGAGCTGGGGTGAGGCAGGAGGGGAGGGCAGGGACTGTCTATTTGTATCTCAAGTTTCTAACACTCAGCTCAGGAAAGGCAGTGAGAAGGAGTGCATGCGCACACCCCAGATTTCCCAGGGAGCTGCTTAAGACTTAGATCTTTGCAAACTCCCTGCTCTCTCCTTTTGCCCATTAGTTACATAGGCAAGTACGCAGTAACCGTGTCATAAATGTCTACTGGTGATGAAGAAAGAACCCCAAGCTTTCAAGTGTGCGCATTATGACTCAAGCAGGAAATGTCAACCGGATCTGGTGTTGATGGTCAGATGAGGGGCTCTGTTTCCCTCAATAACGGGGTGTGCACTCGGTGCCCTTACTGTGAACTTGTGAACTTTTGCTTTGTTTCAGTATTGCCCACATCGATCACTGTCTTTTCTTTAAGTTACTTCTGAGCGTGTCAGGCTGAGTAAAACACTTGCCTGCTAATCTAGAAAGAGGGGAGGCTCAAGACCTCTCTTTGGAGACCCGAGACCAAAATTCATTTCCAAAAAGGTGGATTAGTTTTTGTTTCCAAGGCTAAGGGCTGACTTATTACATCCAGAATTCTCACTCGCTGTTTCTGCTTCTGAAATCTATGGTGGATAATAGAGGCTACGCCAGGTGCTGAAGCCCGTGTGCCTAGGGTCCCTCCCCGAGCTCGGGGCCCCACCGCCTTGCCCTGGGTCTCTGTGGCAGCTTCCCTGCCAAACAGGCTGCAGCTGCCCATGCTCCCTTGTCCGGGGCCCACTCAGGATGCAGAATGTTATTAGCAAAGGTGAGAGTTTCTGCCAAAGAGCCGAGAGTTCTTTCAGGTCTGGTTGGCCAAGAAGCTATTTTTTCAGATGCCCTGGGGGCACGCGGCAGGTGTGAAGAAAAAGAGTGAGGTCTGACCTGTTGCGGGTTCTAGAATCTGCCAGAGAGAACTACATTTCCACTTAATGGGGAAATTCACAGATTGGAGAGATGTTTTCTCTTCATCATTTAAGAGGCTCGATTCTCTTCCCACTTTATTTGAGACCCTTAACAATCCATCCGTTCACCAAAGACACTTAACTTTCATTTGATTTCTTTTGGTGTTCCCCCTTTTAAAAGTGTCCCCCTCCCTCCTCCTCCAAGTTGAAGTGAAGGCTCACCTCGGTGCTTCACAGGTTTTACTGTGCTTCCCAGGGACGGCGTCTTTACAAGAGGGAGGTCTGTGGCAACCCTGTGTCGAGTGCGTCGATCGATACCAACAGCATTTGCTCACTTCGTGTCACATTTTGGTAATTCTCACAAAATTTCTAATTTTTCATTACTATATATTTATAGTGATCTGTAGTCAGTGATCTTTGGTGTTCCTATTATTATTATTTTGGGATGCCACGAACCACATCCATATGAGAGGGCAACCTTAACTGATAAATGTTGTGCGCGTCCTGACTGCCCCACTGATCGGCCGTTGCCCATCTCTCTCCCTCTCCTCAGGCCTCCCTGGCCCCTGAGACCCAACAGTATTGAAATTAGACCACTTAATAACCTTACGATGGCCTCTAAGTGTGCAAGTGAAAGAGTCATACACCCCTCACTTTAAGTCAAAAGCTAGAAATGACCAAGTGAGGAAGGTGCGTTGAAACCGGAGACAGGTCGAAAGCTAGGCCTCTTGAGCCAAACAGCCGAGCTGTGAATGCAGAGGAGGGTTCTCGAAGGAAATTAAAAGTGCTTCTCCAGTGAACACAGGCCTGACAAGAGAGCAAGACAGCCTTATTGCCGGCATGGAGCAGGTCTGAGTGGTCTGGATAGAAGATCAAACCAGCCACAACATTCTCTTAAGCCAAACCCTAATCTGGAGCCAAGGGCTCCATTCTTGAAGGCTGAGAGAGGTGAGGAAGCTACAGAAGGAAAGTCTAAAGACAGCGGAAGTTGGTTCGTGAAGCTGAAGGAAAGGCATCTCCATAACATGAAAACACAAGGTGACACAGCAGGGGCTGGCGTAGAATTCAAGAAGGCGGCCAAGCGAAACAGCAGCCATTATCGGGGGAGTTCATAGCTACAGAGGAGAAGTCAATGCCTGGCTTCCAAGCTTCAGAGGACAGGCTGACTCTCCTGCTAAGGGCTAATGCAGCCAGGGGTGTTAAGTTGAAGCCAATGCTCATTTACCATTGTGAAAATTCTAGGGCCCTGAAGAACCGTGCTAAATTTACTCCGCCTGTGCTCTATAAATGGAACAACAAAGCCTGGATGACAGAACATCTGTTTACAACATGGTTTGCTGAATATTTTAAGCCCACTGTTGAGATCTACTGTTCAGGAAAAAAGATCCCTTTCAAAACCTCACTGCTCACTGACAGTGCACCTGCTCACCCCAGAGCTCCGAGGGGGACGTACGACAAGATGAATGTCGTTTCCGTGCCTGCTAACACCACGTCCGTCCTGTAGCCCATGGATCAAGGAGTAATTTTGACTCTCAAGTTTTATTATTTAAGAAACACATTTCGGAAGGCTATTGCTGCCACGGAGAGTGATTCCTCTGATGGATCTGGGCAAAGTAAATTGAAAACCTGGAAAAGATTCGCCATTTTGGGTGCCATTAAAAGCATTCATCATTGATGGGAAGAGGTCAAAATATCAACATGAATGGAAGTTTGGGAGGAGACGATTCCTACCCTTATGGATGGCCTTGGAGTGTTAAAAACTCCAGGAAAGGACGTCGCTGCAGTGGAAACAACAGGAGAATGGGGAGCAGAAGTGGAGCCCGAAGACGGGACTGGATGGCTGCGATCCCAGGATAAACATTTAACAAGAAGTTCAAGGGTGAGCAAAGAAGTGGCTGCTTGAGCTGGAATCTACTCTCGGTGAAGATGCCGTGAAGACATGGAAATGACAACAAAGAATCTAAAACATTTCATACATTCATTGATAAAGCAGCAGCAGGGTTTGGGAGAATTGACTCTAATTTTGAAAGAAGTTCTGTGGTGGGTAAAATGCTATCAAATGGCATCGCATGCCACACAGAAACTGTGAAAAGAAAAGTCAGTCGGAGCCGCAAGCTCCGTTGTCCTGCTGTAAGAAATTGCCACAGCTACCCCAACCGCCAGCAACCACCGTGCTGATTACTCAGACCCTCCACCAACAAAAAGATTATGACTCTCTGAAAGCTCAACTGATGGTTAGGATTTTTTATCAAAGAAGTAGTTTTGAATACGGTGTACACATCACTGTTTAAGGCCTAATGCTATCGCACAGTTCATAGACTACGGTATAGCATAAACGTAAATTTTATATGCACTGGGAAACCAAAAGATTCATTGGACCCACTTCATTGTGGTGGCCTGGAATCGATCTCACAGTTTCTCTGAGGTACACCTGTGCTCTGGCCGCGGGATTGAGTCGTTACATGTTTTCGCAGGGATGACTTCTCCAGATCCCAGGAAAGCAGAGCACCCAAGATGCCCATCGGTTTTCTGGGAGCCTCCATATTGGGACTTCTTCTTGGTGTGACAGGTGCTGACCCCATCACGCCAGGGACCACACGTCTCAGTAATTTCTTCCCTTCCCTCCCTTCTCCCCCTGCCCTCTTCTCCTTCCCTCTCCTGCTCTCTTTCTGGGATAATAGTCCTTTAGGAGTCCTGGTTCCTGATGGTGCCCCACCCCGTGCTACTTTGCCCTAGTGTTTGGCGGAGAATGTTCTATGGTTGGCCTGATGGGATGCTCTGAAAACCACAGCATCCGTATGAGCCTGAGTGTGCGGTGGGGTCTGCCAGTTCCCTGAGAACACTTGGGAGCGCATCCGCATTTGGAGGCATCGTCTCCCTGTATTTTGTCAGCGGCTCGGCTAACAGCAGCCTGTTTTGCCCAGCTCTGTCTGGATGTGGCCTTCAGGCTTCCCTGAGACGGACCAGAGCCTCATGAATTAACTAACAGCGACCTAGGGGCACCTGCGTCTTTTACCTCGGCTGAGCAAGACCTCCAGGTTGCTGAAGGGGCATTAATCCTTATTTTATGTGGGGAAAACAGCTAGGAAAAAAGGTGCGTTTGCAATTTAATGTAACTAAATGTCATTCCACACACACACACACCCCCCCCCCCGTATTGCCTCTCGATTGAAACCAACGGGGATCTGGGCCAAGGGGAAGAAAGTGATTGCATAACCTGATTCATAACCCTCAGCTCCTATTTATCATAAAATCATTTACAGCTCCATAAAATGTGTTAATTTGGGCAGCCGGTGATGTATGTCTTTGATTTAGGAGCTGACATTTCTGCCCGGTGGCTGCTTAGCACGGGCCGTGCAGCCCCAGGACCGGACGGGGGAGAAAGGAGATCGCGCTCAGAGGGCAGTGAGGCGGCCAGTTGTTTACCAGGATGTGTTTGGACTGGTGGCCTTCTGGGGAAGCCTGCCATAAGCAGGGGTGCCAGGAGGTCTGGGGCACGTCTGTGGGCACTTAGTGCACTCTTGGGGGGTGACGGACAGGATGCTGGCCCATTGTCCCTGAGGTCCCAGAATTCTGCAGTTTATTTAAAATTCCCAGTGTGATTTCCCTAGAAGGGAACTGGGTCCTTCGTGAGCGTCTGTTACCCTGGACACATTATTTTACTGAGCACTTACAGTGTACCACCACTGTCCTGGGGGAAGTCGTGTGCAACTCGCGTGGGACCCCTGCCTGCAGATTCCTTCTGCAGCCCCCGGGATCCCGCCTTGCCATTTCTAGATGCGTCCAGGGAAGAGGTGAGGAGGAAGGGCGCAAGGAGCCTCTGCGGCTCCCCTTCCTACCCTCTTGTGGGTGACCCAGCTTCTCTTCCCTTAGTGGGGATGTCACTGGGTGACAAGCACGTGAATGGACCTGTTCATGAGCTCGGAGCCCGGTAGAAGGGCAGGGAAGCAGGTGTGGCCGTCGGAAGCTGGGACCGTCCTCGGCCGGCGTTGGGACAGCCCTACAAACCTAGCTGAGTCCCTACGTCTGTCCTCTCTCTCTCTCCTGCCCCCCCCCCCCCAGACTCCTTCCCCGGCTCTCCTCCCTTACCACAGGCTTCTTTTTATTGATTTGAAAGGTAAAAAGCCAACGTTCTGTGCAACTTCGTCTTCCTGAACCTGCCCCCCCACCCCATAGTTTATTAAAAAAGCTAAATGCTTAGCAAATCATTTTTATGAGCAATTAAGTGCCCATCTCGTGTGTGCATGGAGGGCTCAGCTGACAAATAGATTGGCGCCTGGCGTGGGGGCCGAGCTGGGCTCCCAGTTTCCACCCCCCCCCGCCCCCCCAATCCCCGGTCACCCCACCCCTTGGTGGACGAGGTAAGTGTTTCCATTCGTCAGTCTCAAGAGAAATGATGGTTTATGTTCTGGGCAATGAGCACTTTTATTTGCCAATATTTTCTCCTCTCCATATGAACTGTTGGTTCATAACTTTGGTTATTGCAGAATATTATTTACAGATCTCGGTGTGAGGGAAAAACAGCTGGGGGAATATTTGTTTGCAACCCCTCCCCCCACACTCCCCTCCAAATCTCTAAATAAACTTTTCCGTTGATTCTGAAGGGAGGCATCCATCAGGCTCTGCCATGACCGCGAGATGGAGAAGCCTATTTCCTTCCTGTTTGCGGGACGTTGCATCTTCACTTCATTGCCCTGGAGATGGAGAGCTCTCACCAACCTTGCTGGTGCCCACAGGTTTCTAGGCAGGCCCCCCGCCCCCGAGTTTGCCAAGAAGTCGGCTCTCCACGAAGGTGATTCCTGCACCCAATATTCTGCCGGTGGGTTTCCAGTTACATCCAGCGATCATGAAATCATCCAAACGATGTTTACTTAAGGCCTCCTCTTTTGGAAAGCCATGTCCTCCAATGTGATGCAGACAGCATCCTTTTAAAACCAAGAGCCCATGTTCTGACAGCATTTCCCCTGATGCTTACATTTATTTATACACACAGTCTTGCAAGGGTCCAAATTTTGGTCACGTGTATGATCGATCTGCTTTATTTTAAGGGATGGAGACAGGGCATGGGGACTCATCCCTGAACGTCCAAGAGCTCTGACCTCTGGACTCATGGAACACCCCTGTTGTGGGAGATCAGTCCCCATTAGGAGCTTCAGGTCCCAAAATGCTGACAAATGTCTCCTTCTTAACCTAAAATACTCCCTCATAGCAGCCACGAATGGTAACCAGGACGGCAGATGATTGTTCTCCACTTTACGTCCTCAGCATGGAGAAGAGGGACAGCATAGTGAGAGGGCTCCGGGGCTGTTGGAGTCTGGCCACTTGGGCTCATCCCCTGCCCATTCCGCCTTCTCTGCCGAGAGGAGGTACTGTGGCCGGGTAGGCACGACCCACAGCGTCATGTTGGTCCCTGATGTCCGTGATGACACGGACAAGGTCGTGTCATCATCTTGACCGGCTGAGCTGCTGCTGGGAATTGTAAGCAAGCTCGTTCTTTAACATACCAGCAGACCCTGGCACCCCAAGTCTGCCCACCCCCTGGACGTCAAGACACATGGTCTTTCCAGATACGTGTTGAGGGTAGGAAAGGTGAGTAAACGGGCTCTTTCACTTTCCAGAGTATCCAGGATGCCTGCTGCTTTCTGGTATCTCTTCCTCACCCACCAGTGGCTCAGGGTCCCCAGTGGGGGGCTTGGATTTGTGTCTGTGGGTGTTTATTTGCAACCAGTTCTCATAAGCATCGAAGTGGGTGGGAGACGACGACTTATCTCAGTTCAGGAGGTTCTGGTTTCTAGAATTTGTCATGTACTTCGGGCGGGTTGGGTGGCCTGCTGGATGCTGTGAGCGTTCACACAATACGACAGGCTTTGGTTCCGCGGCTACTTTCTGCTCTGTTCACCCAGTCGGGGGCTGATCGTAGCTGGAGTTCTGAGCCTTCTGCCACACCCTGTTTCACTTGAACTTCTCCGTCTGGATTTTGTATCCTAAGAAGCAACCCGAGTAATTTGAAACTCTGGAAAATCTCTAATTGTCATCCCCACAAGTAGTGCTAACTACGGGCAAGCCCGCAGCTCTCTGTCACAGTTAGAGGCGTGTGTCGACCAAAGCCAGCTGCCCCCCGAGGCTGAAGTGAAGACCCCCAAGGGGGACCTTTGGGTTGAGGCTCTGAGTGGTGGGTAGCCTGGGAGAAAACAGGGGCCAGACAGGGGAGCGAGAGGGACGGGCGTGTTTCGGCCCTGAGGGAGGCCCGCCCTCTCCCCCCGAGTCTGGCCAGAGCCGTCCCACTCGCCCACGTGCTCCTAGCTGACCTCCCCCCTCCCCCACGTCTTCCCTCCCCCTCCTCCTCCTGACATCCTGGCCGGCTGCCTGCCCGTCTCCCCACCTCCCTCCCAGCCCCGCCGCGCCTGGTTCTGCGTACATTGCTCTCCAGAAATCCGGGCTCGCACTCCCCACGTCTGCTCTGGCCTCCCCTCTGACCGGTCATGGTGCCGCTGCTGCGCCCACCCCTCCCTGGGTCCTGCGGCCCCGTGTCCCCCACCCCTTCTGCCTCTCCCACCGATGCCTCCGGGCCCTGGCCCCCCGCCCCACACGTGCTCCCCCCTTACAGCCGGCCGTCGCCTTCCTACCAGCATTTCCTGGAGCTGATCCCAGGGTGACCGGTACCTCCCGGGCGTGGCCTGGCATGGGCGCCTGACTCAGCCTCCCTCGGGCCAGCCGGGGCCTCCCCAGTCGTTGCCCATGTGGGGACACTGAATGGGACTGAATGTTTGTGTCTCCCGCAAGGTCATGGTGAATTTCTAACCCCCAAGGTCACGGTTTTGGGGAGGGGGGCTCTGAGAGGTGATTAGTGCCCTTACACAAGGACCCCAGATGTTACTCCTTCCTCCGTGTGAGGAAGTGGGAAGATACCGTGTGCAAGGCCAAAACACAGGCCTTACTGGACGCCAGATTGCTGGCACCTGACCCTGGGCTCCCAGTCCAGAGCAGTGAGAAGTAATTGTCTGTCACTCAAGCCGCATGCTTGGCGGTCCCGCAGCCCGAGCGGACGGAGGCAGATGCTCTCATGGCCCAGCTTGTCCCGCGTCCTGCTCCCGAGTCCCCGGCCATGTGTCTGGGGTGACCTCAAAGCCACGCTCCCACCTCCGGACTGGACAGCCGGCCTCGCACACGGAGCACTCCCAGAGCCTCAGCCAGCCTTCCTTCCCTTCTCACCCCTGCTGCGTCAGGCTTCTCCCCAAGACCCGGGAGGCCTAGGAGCCCGAGACCCCCTTGTTTTCCAGGCTGAGTCTCCGCTCAGAAGGGGCCGAGGCCTCGTAATTTCCTGGACCTGGAGGTTCCCACCGGGGCTGACTCCGGCAGTGCTGCGGGACAGATAAGGAACCAAGCTGCAGCTGGAATAAGGTAACGGGAGTGAAATTTAACTGTAGCTGAAATGTGAGTGAGCCTGGAAACGCCCTCTTCCCGGTCACCACTGTGCGTGTCCTGAACGATGCTTCAAAGCCATGGCTCCCTCACCCCAGGCCCCACCCCCCGCCCTCCGGGAAGAAAGTGTTTTTCTTCCTGCTTCCCTGTCCCCTGCCTGCTCACTCTGAGCCCTGCGGACGCCTCTCGGCATTCAGCAAACAGACACAGTGACCTCAAGGGCAACTCCGTGCCCCCAGGAGCGCCTTCACCCGCTGCAGAGCATCTCTCCTGTGGTCTTCCTCCCCCCACGGGCTTGTCCCAGGTCTCAGAGGGGGCGCTAAGGGGCAGGCTGGCGCTGCTCTGCTTGCCTCAGCCCATGTGTTCGGTGTGTGCACACAGCCGAAGCCCACCTGAGCGAGGACCAGGGGGAGGTGGGCCACGTCACCTGTAGTTTGGTGGAGACTCAACGGCAGGCAGGGGAGCGGGAGAGCTTCATGGTGCAAAAGAGACAGTTTGTTTTGTGAGCCCTGCGAGGGGGCTGGGGGCCTGGGGGAGCAGCTGGGGGCACTAACTGGGATAGGGGTGCTCCACGTGACTGGTCAGGGGCACATTTGGCTTTTTCTGGTTGGTCTTGAGTTAGAAGGTGGGACAAAAATTGGGTAAGCTGCGAGTTATTAATCAAGCCCTGGCCCCTTTGGGCTAATTGTTCCCCAAGTGATTATTCTGCTTCCTGTGTTGTTACTGGAGACAAAGCCTGACTTCCTACAAGTCTGACCCACAGCAGGCCGGGGGCTGGTGACGCTCACAAGGGCCTGGCTTGCTGGCAGGTCGCTGCAGGGTGTGGGTTGGGGTTCCGTTTCTATGTACGGATTGGCCACGGCCCTCATGGATTCAGTTTCTCGGTAGGAGGATAGGGACCCAAGGTTTCTGAACCCTGGGGCCTTGGTTTTGCCCACTAGTGGAGAGAATAGAAGGGTAGTGTTCCATTTAGCCCCAGGCCTTCTGTGAGTGCTCCCAGGACGCCCCTGACCGAGACCCCAGCTCATGACCTGCACAATCAGACCTGAGTGCTGGCATCTGTATCTCACACCGAGTGAACCTGCGGCCTCTCTCCAGCAAAGTCCTAGTGACTGTCCGCTGAGAACTCAAGCAGATGCATCCTGCACCCGTTTGCCAGGCTGTACTGGACACTGGGCTCAGAATCAGGTAAAGGAAAGCAAATCCCTTGGAAATCGGAACACTGAAGGCGTTTCTGGGAGCTAGGAGAGCACTCTTCACTCCCACGTACACACGAGTGAGCCCAGGGTTTCTTGTGAAATTCTCACTCTGGCAGAAGCTGACCATGGCCGGCTGGGCTGTAGCAAGGGCCTCTGAGGTCATTCGGCCCCACCCCACCTCCTGCCCCAGGATCCTAGAGCCCCAGGGATGGAGGCAGGGCACGGATGCACTGACTTGTGCCCCTGCCCAGGTGAGGATGGAGGAACCAAGATCCTCTCCCAGGCTGAGGTCCCCTCTTCCAACTGTCCTGGCTCGGTCTCCAAGGTCTGACTCTGCCCCATTTGACACGGCGATGAGGCGAGCCAGGCCCTCTTCCCACCACAGTCTGCCCCATGGAGCCGTCAGCATCGCGTCTCATGAAGGACACGCTGGGCTCCAGAGGGGCGTCCACACGTCCCATCGATGCCCAGAGCTGCTTGTTGGAGGCCGGGCTGGGAGGGAGTCACAGGGAGTTGTGGGGTCATGCTTCCACCCCCGTGGCCTGCAAGTGTGCTCATGAGTGTGTCCTCACGTATTTGTATGCGTGACTGTGTATCTACATACGTGTGAGCATGTGTGCAAGAGTGTGCGGGTCTGATGCCTTCAGCGACGAGAGTGGGGACACTATCCACAGAGGCACATCCTGCTGTCACGGTGCAGACCTCGTTCTCACATAGAATTCTGCCTTCCAGGATTGAGGCCTCCTGATACATCATCCAGGCCCGGCTCCTACTGGCTGCGGCACGGGTGGAAGCCATCATTGTCACTCTATTTCAGAGTCTTCGCCTCCAGCAGAAGAATCCGTAGGGTCACACACTTAATGTGATTATTCTGAAATACAGAGTCGAGCAGCTTATGTTGTCAAAACCCCTGCTACCCACAGCTTCCCGGAGAAATGAGCCCGATCTGTCTCCTGCTCTCTAGTAGACCCGAGAGGCATCCATGCTGTTTTCACAGTTCATGGTTCAGGAAAATTTACATTTGAGTCCTTTTAGAGAATATGAAGGTAGCTATTACATAACAGCGAGTTGAACTGAGGGAGATGTTGGTGTAATTTAAGCATTTAAAACTATAATTTAAAAACTGAAGCTAACTACTTTGGGCTTACGACAGCCACCCACTGACTCACAGGTCAGTGAGTGGGGTTGGACGAACTGCTGGACGCAGGTACAGTGCTTCAGCGGCAGGCGTCTCAGGGCCTCAGCTCTCCTGATCGCAAGTCAGCGGCTGGGGGAGCTGCTCTTTCCTCCAGTGTCTGTGACATCATCCACTCAGGATTTTGTATCAACAGTGTAAGAAAACTCATCTTTTACGTGAACATTTCCTTCTCAAAATACGCCAAGCATAGGGTAGAAAATTCATGGCCGTTGGCTTTGCGGCCCTGTTTTCTGGAACCTACTGTGTTGAGTGAGAGCCAGGCAGTCAGGCTGTCCTCGTATCTGGCCTCCTGGGGATGCCGAGAGGACTCTCCCACTCAGCATTCAGGCCACGGCCCTCGGGCACTCAGGGGAGAGGGCCAGTTGGTGCAAGTATTGCAAGAAGAATTTGCACAGGCCTGATCACTGGAAGTTCTGCCCAAGCCTGAATCCCAGTCAGGCCACTATCCAGGTGGGTAGCTTGAGGCTAGTTATTAATAAACGAAAGCCTCAGTTTCTTCACTGGTAACAACTGTCCTTACTTCATGAAATTGTTGTGGGGATAAAATGAGTGAATATATGAAAGTACTTAAACAGTGCAGCGCTTAGCAAATGCCTAGTCAGTGTTGGTTTGCTGTCATGACCACAATCATCACCATCACCACCACCACCGTCATCACTGTCATCATCACCATCATCACCACCACCACCATCACCCTCACCACCACCACCATCATCACCACCTTCCTCACAACCACCACCATCACCACCATCTCCATTGTCACCATCATCATCACCACCATCACTGCCATGATTTTCATGATTTGTCACTTGGCGAGAAGAGTTTAATCAGCTAGAAGCATGAGAAGTTAAAGAAGATACAGATGCCCTAGTAAATAAAAGAAGAGTTAGGCCTGTTACTTGGTGCTATTTTTATCCCTCCTTCATGGACAAGAAAGCTGAAGCACAGAGACATGGTGCCCTGCCCAGCATCCCACAGAAAAGTTAGGAAATCTCAATCAAGCTCTTGTTTTTAATGTTTTATTTATTTCTGAGAGAGACAGTGTGAGTAGGGGAGGGTCAGAGAGAGAGGAAGACACAGAATCTGAAACAGGCTCCAGGCTCTGATCTTTCAGCACAGAGCCTGACATGGGGCTCGAACCCACGAACCGGGAGATCATGACCTCAGCCGAAGTTGGATCCTCAACTGACTGAGCCACCCAGGTGTCACATCAATCAAGGTCTTAACCATGGAAATGTTTAAGTCCTCAGAGGAGGATGGCTTTGTGGGACGGCTACAGAGGGGACTCAAGCTCCAGTGAGATGCTTCAAATAAACGACTCTACATCATTTCAACCACTCAAATTCTGTGATCTGACGGAAGCTGTTTATTCTCGTAACCAACCAAAATAGAGAGTGCGTTGGGTCAGATATCTTGAAACACATTCATAGACTAGTACACAAAAACCGGAGCCCTGGGGAGAGATAGTTGACTATTAAAAATAGTAAACGGGATTCAATTTTCAGCACTGAAATGCTGTGGTTGGCTGGGCCAAGGGCCCACCTATGTGAGCTGCTCAACAAAGCAGTTCCCAGGGTGCACACATGACTGACGGTCGGCAATCGCGTTTCTAGTGCTCTTGTCTAAGTGTTTCTCACTTGATCCTTTTCTTATTTTCAGACATGTCATGAGCTGAAACTCCCTTAGGGCAGCAAACCCTGGGAAAAAGACAAAGCAATTCTCAGCCCTGTTTCAAGATGAGTCCTCCTTCCTCCTCATTATAAAATACCTATTATCTCCCTTTATCTCCAAGCGAGCAACGTTATTTCAATTTAACAGTGTATGAGAAATGTACCACCATATAATAAAAGGACCAGAGATGCACTATTTAATGTCAGAATGACAGATGCTTCAATTAGGCAGACAGGACTATTTCTCCCCAAAATAGATAAAGATGAAATTTTTATAAGCTTGTGCTGTTTGTGTTTATGGTACAGTACTATTACAAGCTTTCATTACAATATAAATTAAAATAAAAACTCCTCCTTCAGTGGAAGCATACCACCTTGCTAATAATTTTGCAACTCAAAACTGCAAAGTGCCTGGTCCCCTCACCTGGAGGAGAGGTCTTCAAGGGCCGGAGACATCATCCAGGTAAGAATCTCTCCTTGACATACATATGTCCTTTTCTAAGAAAGAAAGGAAGGTGTGATTGGAAGTTATCATTTGGCTAAATGCTTGTGGAGATATTTGTTGAAACATGAAACATTTTTTCTGCTTGGTCCGTATCTTAAAGTCGTTGGACAATTAACAGCCAAGGTGGGGTACAGCTTACAATTCTGCTGCCAGGCTGCCCCACACCCTTGGCAGAAGGATTGGCGGCCATTCTGGCCACCACGCCTGGAGTGCGAAGACCATTGTCATCCCAGCTTTGGCCACGTGAAGCTTCTTAATGTCCTCTGACTCCTCACAGCACTTTCCTTCATCGGGATAATTCCAAACAAAACATTGTTACCAGTGACAGCCGGCGATCATTCGAATGAAATGTTCTTACTGGTGACAGCCATACTTTGTTTCTAAAGCTTCTCTTTAATGACTCCTCTGTTCTCCATTTGAGGGTTTTACATTCTCTGCACATTATATTTTACAAGTGGAAAAATGCATCAACGGTGTGAAAACATTTGGAATCTGTAAACAAATGCCTGGTTCCAGGAAAACGGGAGTTCGAAATAACACGGGGCTCCTCCTTCTAAACGCCTAAAGAAACACCACATGAAGTAGAACACTTGAAAAAATCAACAGTGGCTTTCACAAGAAAACACAGCGACGCCCTGGGCCAGAAATGAACACGGAGCGGGAGCGTGTGAGTTATAGTGTCTTCAGGAGTGGGGAGCCTGCAGAGGAGGGCTGGAGACTGCAGTCCTGGGCTGTGAAATCCACTCAAGGACGAACGGGCACGGGGTAGGTGGTTGGCGCTCTGACCCTCACGCAGAGCGCGGCTCTGGGGACAGCTGAAGGGCAGGGACAGGGAGAGGTGGACCCCAGGCCACCAGCCCAGGGAGACTCAAGCTCGCCAGCGCCCACGTAAGGGGGGCAGGGTCCCTGGAAAATGGAAGCTCTAAGCTGGTTCCTCCTACAAATTTGGAGCCCAAGTTTATATTGGTAACATGATTTTTCATATTTTTTTAAAATATGAGTTTATTTAGAGCAGGAATTGTGTATTCTATGGGAACCTTGTAAGCTCCGAATTCTGGGAGTTTCCCCGTTTTTGTTTTGGTTTTGGAGCGCTTGCTTCTGTCGTGACCAGAGAGGCGTCACCCGTTGGGGACTGGTGTCTCGGCTTGGGTCCTGTGGGTTTTCTCCGAGTCCTTCCCTGGGCTCTACTGTGAACTTGGCTTCCTGTAAGGGCAAGGGCGTCCCTGGGTCCCGGTGCCCAGCCCAGCAGCTGACACCTGTCACAGGCGTTCGATGAGTGATCTCTTTGGGGAGGGGATGAATGGACCACTGGAAGCCTCCGGTGTGCCCCTCAATTCTGTTTCTGGGACTCTAAGCCAAAGTTTAAACAGCAGCCCACTTGTATTGGGTTAAACAGTTTGAAGAAAGAAACGCAGTGGAGAAATCCTTTTGTTGAGGTGATATTTTTAAAAAAACTTAAAAAAAAAAAAAGAATAGCTGTTGAAGACCTCTCTGCTCTGTGACACGACCTGCCCCTTTCTGCCCTGTGTCTGCAGCGTCCTGACACGGGAGGCGGGGCTGACGCTCTCAGACAAAGGGCTCTTAATAAAGAAGATTTATCATCCCGGAGGCTTCTGTTGCAACTGTCGGGCCCACCCTGGAGCGAGGGAGAGGTGGCTGACAGTCTCTAAAGCTCTCGTTTCACACGAGATACAGAGATAATTAGAACTTTGGGTGACACGCCAGGAAGAGAGGGGACAAACTGGGAGCAGGTGGGTGGGGTCAGCCCTCAGCATCACGAGGCTGGGAGCCGGGGTGGGGGCTCTTGGGTGTCCTCACGTGGGTGGTGGGTGGGGGCGAGCGGGCGGGGGGTGTCTCCCCCACAGCCATGGTCCTTTCCCCGGAAAGTGGTCTGTCCTGCTGTGGAACAGCCCCCCCACCCCCCCACCCCTCTGTAGGGTGTCGAGTGCCAGGCAAACTGTGACATTCATCCTTCTCCACAAACCGGCCACATGCCGTCTGGTCCCCGATCCGAATGGAGGCTGGGCCATCCATCCTGGACGGAAGACACGCACAAGGCTGACGGGCCCGGGGACAGCCGGACGCACCTGCAGGCGGAGCCGGGTCGGGACGGCTCTGCCTCTGCCCGGGGAGGGGGGTGTCACCTCGGAAGGAACCCCGGCCTCGAGCTGGCACAGTGCTGCCCCATCCACTGACATGGTGAAAACAGAAACAAAGTCAGTTCACCGGGAATGAGGGGTTCTGGGGACCTGGGGCTTCTGGTGTCAAAACTGGGAAAATTCTGAGCAGATTGGGACGACTAGGTCGCGGCAGGGGAGGAGCAGAGAGGGCTGGGGCCCTGAGCTCAGCCCGGGGTCGCCTGAGACCATGGAAGGGGCCGGCGTGCCCCGCGTGGGTGGAGGACGGGAAGTGGAGTGAGAGGGGCCCTGCGTCTGTGGGGACCCCCGTCTGGTGTAACCCCGTGAGCTGGCCCAGCCCGTCCCACCATGAAGCTAACTCAGCGCTCAAAGCAATACCAACCTGGGCACCGCAGGTGATTGCCGAGGTGTTTCAAAGGGTACCAGACCCCCCACAACGCACAACAGCCTCTAAAACATTGCTTCTCTCCTGCTCATTTCTCCCGCGTGGAGAGGAGCTGCCATCGTGTCCGCCCCCCCCCCCCGGCCCCCACTATACTACTCTCTGCCTGTTACAGGTACCCTGGCTCCGCCCCGGCTACCATGGTGTTTGAAGTGGCCTGGGCTCCAAACGAGAGGGAGCCGCGAACCTGGAATCAGATTCAACCCATATCTTCTCAGAGACCATTAGGGACGCCCCCAAGGACATTTAGCTACGAAGGCGCGGAACCAGGATCTGTCGTCACCTGGACGACAGGAAAGAAGCCGCCACCTGCCCTGGGCAGCCCCCCGGTGGGGGAGAATCAGGAGGTGATCCCCGTGCAGGGCCTGGCGACCGGCGGAGGCCCCGGTGCGCAGGGACAGCGCTCTCTAAACGGGAGCGCGTGTGTCTCTTTGTTTCGGGCGAGGCCTGAGGATGAAGGCTCCCCCCCAGCCCCCGCGCCCCACAGCTCTGTCTTCCTGCTCCCAGCGCCAGAGCTAGCGGTCACTGGTCTGTGATGATGGGTTGGGGCCGACAGAGCCTGGGGTCTGGCCCTGGTGACACACAGGTTGGTGACTGAAGACTGCACACGTCTAACTCAGCACCACGCACAACCCACGTTGCAGAGCAGTCGCTGCTGACTGGTGGCCGGGCCGGAGCTGAGGGGCGTCCTTCGCTGAGCGCACGTCCAGGACCCGCAGGTGGGCTGTGCCCTATAAGGCGGGAGGAGGTCTGGCCTCACGGGACAGCCTGGCCTGGGGCGTCCCAGCACCCTCTCCGGGGCCCAAAGTCACCAATTACCGAAAGTGCAATTTGCCTGTGAGGATGTGGTTTGGAAACGTTTCCAAATATCTGCTTCTGCTTTCACTTAACTATGTTTGCCTACGAATCAAATCTAACGGTATCCTGTTTAATTCCCCTCTCTCAAATAGCATGTGCTTAATGTAAACCAATTACTACAATTCTGCTTTCTAAGAAATCAGGAAATGTAATCAGGGAGAGGCAATTTGTTTGCTTTTCATGAAATATTACAGTGTGGCAGTGACAGAGGTGGGCTTTAGAGAGATCAGAGCGGATGTGTGTGTGTGTGTGTGTGTGTGTGCACGCGCGTGTGTGAGAGATGGGGGTGTGTGAGTGTAGCCACGAGTGCCCTCCGTGTATCTCTGTGCTGGGTGTATGTGTGTCTGAATGCGGTGTGGGTATTTGTCCAGAAGCTGGGGACCGAGGCTCAGATTCATTGCGGCTCACACACACACACACACACACACACACACACACACACACACGGGATGTGAAGTATTTCCTAAAGGAATAGGCTGAGACCCAGGGGCAGGGGAGGCTCTGACGGAGCCCTGCTTCCCCAGGAGCTGCCCTGCCCCCAAGGCTGACTGGGCATAATAACGGGCATTTGTTTTTATTTTAAACGATAACTACTCTCTGGGGTGAGAGATGAACTTCATCCCAGAGCAGTGGCCAAAGTTGAGCCGAGTCTATAGAGAGAAGGAGGGGAGGGCTCTCTCCTGATGACCTCACAGGTCAGGGGGGCCCCTCACTCCTCACCCCTACCGCCAGGGCACTGGGGACATTCTCCAGTGCTGGGTGAACTTCTCAGCAGGTTGCCCCCTCTGCCCCCCACACTGGCTCCATCCGCCCCTTACCCTGGTGCCTGTCCACGTGGGCAGGAATGGGGTCGGGGCGTTTGAGATGCTCTGTGGGCTCCCCCCAGACCCCTGCTGTTAGGGTCCGGGCGTAGTCGCTGGCGAGCTGTTCTCACTCCCTGGTCTCTTTCCTTTCCTTCCGCAATCCCAGAGCCCAGGGCCCCTCTATGCGGTGGGGGTGGGGGGAGGAGCTAAGAGACCAGCCCTTGAGAAGAACCCAGTGATGAGGCTGACCGGCCCTCATGGGTGTTCGGACTGAGCTGGGTGTCTGGTGCTCTGCAAACATGAGATCCTCTCAGGAGGACAGGGAGGTGGGTGACTCATTCACAGGGGTCGCAGCCGGGTCCTTAAGGTTCCTCCACCTCTTTTTGCGGAAGTAAAATTCACATAACCCACAACTCACGCTGTAGGGCGCAGGCTCCGTGGCTTTCCACACCCCGTGTGCACCCTCCAGCTCTCTCCGGAGATTTCTCGTCACCGAGAAGACACGCGGTGCCCACCAACACTTTCACCCTTAAGACTGAATCCTTTCCTTTAGAACCAGGGGCTGGCAGCTCCTGCCTAAACTGTCCTCTGTGATTTTCGTTGTAAATGCCTTTACACACGGCCTGACCCGGCCCACCCCGCGGTCGTGTCACGGCTCCTTAGAAGCCTCACATCAGCATATGGGATGTTCTGCCCAAAGTCTGGGGGTGTCCTGATGTGCCGTCCGGGCCACAGACCTTCTCCAGAGAAGCAGGGTGGCTGAGCCGCAGACATTTGGGCGAAGCCACGGGGCAAACACACGGACACGGAGTGGTCTTGCCTCCCAGTTTCGTCTGATACGACTGTCTGACCTTTGAGTCACGGGTTAAAAGTTATGCTCCATCAAACCCAGTACTGAAATCACTGGACTAAGAGCTTAGATGATACGAAATCATTCTGACTGCATAGGATTGTCGTCCGGCACCCATTCTGGGCGGTAAAAGGATTGATATTTAAAGTAATTACGACCCATGAAGCCGTGTCCTTTCCCCCCTTGCACACTGGACAGCGTCTTTGGGATTTGCTGAGACACGGCCCCCGGCACCACGCACTGTGACACCACATGTAGCAGGTCAGCCCGAGGGGACCAGGCAGGCGCTTTCTGGGAGCAGCTCTCTGTCCGGGGACCCCAGAAGTGTGCTGGCCGTGGGCCTCTGCGGAAAAGGAGGTTCGGGGAACCAGAGCAGCAGTGAGAGGCTCCTGGCGCACAACTCGGTGAGCAACAGGCCCCCAGTGTTGAAAGGTCCCCTGACGACGGGTGTGCTGGGGGCGGCCACCCACCTGGGCACCTCCAGAGTGTGGTCGGAGGAGGGAGAACCACTCCCCGACTCTGCCCAGGCCTCAAGGTCACTGCGGCTCCAGGCCTGTGGGAGGCCGAGTGGGACGGCTCTGCTCAGAGGGTGCCTTTGTCACCCTCGGGGGCAGCTTGTGTCTGTGGGGGCCAGCTGGGGTGGGGAGCGGGCTGGGGGCTGTCAGGGTCCTGGCATGAAGCTTGACACTGACAATGGCCTTGGGCATCAGGATGAGTGATTGGAGTCCATGACTAAATCAAAGGCTCTCCCAATTTTGCCCATTTCATGCCCCTCCCGCCTACCCCTACCCCCCCTCCCCGCCGCCTCTGCACCAAGACTTGCTTGCAGGGTTGCCATCAGCTGCCAGGCTCCCTGCACACACCTGCCTCTCAGCTGACGCCGTGTAGACACCCCCATCCTTGGGGCGCTGGGGTGGCCTCCAGGACGCAGCCTCCCGAGGGAGGTGCCCCCCCACTCCCCAGGTCCCCGGTGGGTTCCACCCCTTGGCTCACCCCCGCCACCCAGACCCCTTCTCTGCCCTCTCTTTCTCTCTCCCTCTCTGAGTGACGTCATCTGGTCCTGTGGCTGGCAGAACCATGTGCCCCAACGGTGTCTGCATCCCAGTCTCTGGAGCCCGTGGATGCACGAGATTCTAGCAAAGGTGCTGTGTCGGTGAGATGACATGAGGAACCTTGAGACAGGAGAGAGTCCTGGAGAATCTGGGTGCCCCATGTCGTCGCAAGGCTTCTGGAAACGTACAAAGGGAGGCCAGGGGGCGAGAGGCGGACAGTGGAAGGTGCCCAGGGGGTTTGCTTGTCCTTCACAAGGGTCTCCCTTAGCAAGGTTTTTGCAGAGTGGGTTTGGGGAGCAGGGTCATCGCTCTTGGCAGAGACCTTTACGGAAGCTTCAGGGGCGTCGCTGCCATGGCCCAGTGGCCGGGGGCTACTGCCAGGAACGCCCGTGCAGTCGGCGCCGGGAGGAGGCCGCAGGCACGGACGTGAGTGCAGGTGACTCTGCAGGAAGACAGAGCAGCGAGGACGTTCCTCGGCGGTGAAGGGGAACAGAGGGAGATCACATTTGACATAATCACGTTAAACATCCAGAGGAAAGTGGACATTTGAACATTTCCCCTGAGAGCGTGAGTGCCAGCCTACTTCAGTTAGGATCCTGCCTCAACTACGTTCTGGTTTTCATTTGTTTTAAGACAGATTTCATTCTGTGTGACAGTACGGGGAGCCCACAGGGTGGGGGCTCCTGGGCTCTGCCCTTCCCGGGAGCGGGGGGTGCTTTCCTGCTTCAGGAGCCAGGTGTGGGCCAACTTAGAGAAGCTCCGGTGGGGGCTGCACTCCTCATGGTAATGTATTTATAAAGGGGATTTTTTTTTTCTCTGAATACCGATCTCAGTCTCCATAATTCAGGTGAAAGGGAAAGGGCTGGGTGGGCTGGAACCAGGGGTGTAAGAAGATGACACCGACATTATGGCCCCTGTCAGCACACGCGCACACACACACGCGCACACGCATGCACGCACACACACACGCACAGAAACGGCAAGAGAGAGAGTCATGTTAAGGAATTGATTCACATACTTGTGGGGGTTGGCAAGGGCCGGTCATCAGGCTGGAGACCCAGAGAAGAGTTGCTGATCTCTTAAGTCTGAAATCTGCCGTCTGGAGGTAGAATTCCTTCTTCCAGGAGGGACCTCAGGCTTTTTTCTCTTATTTATGACCTTCAACTGATAGGGTGAGGCCCACCCAATGTGGAGCGTGATCTACTTTACTCAGAGTCTGTGGATTTATGTTAGTTCCATCTAGAAAATACCTTCACAGTAACATCTGGACTGGTATTTGATGAAAAAACTGGGCACCGTGGCGTAGGCAAGTTGATCATAAAATTAGCCATCACAACCCTCTAGGAGTGTGATTAAATAGATGCTTTCCCCCTAAGGGAGGCTGCTGCTGGGACAGGGGCCTCCCTCCTCCGCTGCCCTGGGTGGCGTTGGATCTGGGGCGGCCTGGGACCAGCATTGAGCGCCTGAGCTTCAGCTGCCCCTCAGTGATGGTAAACCCTGGGAGCCAAGACCCATGCAGGGCTTCCTCACTGGTCACTGATAAGGAACTTTTGGGGAACAGGCAGAGGAACTGGATTTCTGCCTGGAGCAGCCTGGGAACGGGTAGGACTTTGTTTCCCCGTCTGTAGAATGGAGCAACACAGAAGGAGAGATGCCTGTGGGAAGGAGGTGGGGGGATGGTGGCGGTTCAGAGAAAGCCCCTGGGTTCCAGGCGGCTAGTGTCCCTGTCCGTCAGCACCAAGGGGCTCTGTGTGCAGCCCCACGGGGGCACGGGTGGGGACGGTGAGGTGCAGAGGAGGCAGGAGGGGCCCCCGTCCCCAGGCTTCCAGGAGGCCCTGGACACGTGGGCTGCAGAGAGGGTCTGTGATTTATATCTGTGTCTGTGTGTCCATCTGGCTGTATCCATACCCATATCACGTCCATATCTATTTTTTCCCCCCACTATTTTAGTGGGACCTAAATTATATGTACGTTTGTACACACTCACACACACGTGTATTTCAGGCACACTCGAGTTGAGGCCTAATGACTGTAAATGTCATTCTGCTGGCAGAGTCTGGCTCACGAACTCGGTTCTGCTTTTGTGGGTGGAGCTGCTGCCTGACCGCCTTGAACCTCTTCAGACAGTCTTTCCAGAAGAGTCCAAGCAGGGGCTGCGTGGGAGGGGGCGTGGAGGAGAAGAAGGAGCTTCTACATCAGTGTTGCCTCTCAGTTCTGGACTCCCGGCTTCTAGAGGGATCCGGGTGAGGATCAGATAATGCAGACGCCAGCTGCCCTCACCCCACCCCCGTCTTTCCCTCCTCCTGCCTCGTGTCCTTGAGCCCCAGAACCTCCCGCAGAAACAGGACATGTGCCCAGCAAAGAGCAGAAGCAGAGAACACGAGCACTGTCCCCACGAGCTCAGCAGGGTGGGGGAGGCTGAAGCTGTGGCTGGGAATATTGAGACAGCCTGCAAATCAGCCCCAAAGCTCACCGATCTGGGTTGGAATCCTGTCCGTGTGCTGGAGGCTAGAGAGGGTGGTCACCTCTGCTTGCTTCTTAAGCTTCAGCTTCCTCATCTATAACATGGGGGTGACATTACCGAGTTGTGAGTTTTAAAGGGGATGACACACCTCAAGCCTTCAGCTAAGTGCTGAGGACAAGGTCAACGTGCCGTCCATGGCTGTCAGCCTCAGTGTTCTCGGCCATTAAAGGGACATAACTACCCAGGTGGGCTGTGTGAGAAGAGAGATTATACACCATGCTTCATAACCCACACCGAAGACTAGTAATGTTATTCATTCTTCAGCTTATCGCAGGATGAGTTTTCTAACACTTAGAGCCGTTGGAAGAGGACGACGGTTCTGGGAGGCGGGAGGCCTGTCGCTGCGGCGTCCAGGTAGAAGCTGGTAGACCAGCTGTCTGGAGAGTGCCAGCCAGGCAGCAGGACCTCTACTTCCCTCGGGCGTCGGGGCCAGAGGGGGCTGAGAAAACCACAGAGGGGTGAGGCTGACCATGAGGGTGGCTCTCCAGGCACTGTCCGCAGGCCCGTGCCCCCAGTCCCCCACCAGCCCAGACGCCCCCCAGCCCCCTCCCCTGAATCCCGCTCTGTCACCACTAATAGGACAAACTAACCAAGATTTGGGCTTTGTATTTTCAGACACACTTTGGAGCACACATTCTCATCATTAAGGCTGAAAATGTAAGTGTCCCTCCTTCCAAAGGCAGTGGGGGCTCCTAGGGGTCCCGTGCCTTAACTCAGGGGACGAGACTGGGGTCATAGGCAAGCTGTGGGATCACATCTTCTTGGGGGCCTCCCACGTGGCTCCCAAGGCAGCCCCCTTAAAACCAAAGCGAAACAAAGCGATTGCTGTGGAGCCAGGGGTGGTGTGTGGAGGTGCTGTGGGCAGAGAAGGAAAGTGCTGGACATTGACAGGGGCTCCTTCTGTCAACTTTCTTGGGGCCAGAGAGATACAAAACTGTGACTTGTCTTTCCATCTCCACCATTTCCCCTCAGCATCTTCAGGCAGGCAGTGCGTGTGTGTGTGTGTGTGTGTGTGTGTGTGTGTGTGTGGTGTAGACGCACTCCCAAATTCCTACAGAGAACACTAAGACATGACGGGCTGTCACCAGCTTCTGCAGGAGAATAAAAGGCTCTCGGTGTCCTGGTGGCCTCTGGTCTCTTGCCGCTGCTTCCTGCTCCGGGCCTCACGTCCTTCCCAGCATTGATAAGAAGGCCGCTGTCCCTGATGTCTCGATTGGGAGCCTCTGAGCCCTGCCTCTGCCCACGTGCTGTTCCCTCGATATCACACACATCTCCTGCCACAGTTGTTCCAACCCAAGCTGTCCCTTCTACCGCCACTTCCTCTTGTCAGTGGCTTTCCTTGTTACCTGCAGCCACCTCTGCTCAGGGATCCCCAGGAGCCTGGGAGGTGGCCTGTCCAAGCTGCACCTGTGCTTCCCAGCCCCCCCGCCCCCCCCGGCCTCTCCCACCATCACCCTCTGCTTACAGCTCTGGACTATCCATTAATTCAGCTGGAGTATCAATTAACTTCCCGAGTCTAGAAACTTTTTGAAAGTTGTGTGTGAGATGAAACCCCTCGACACGTTCTGCCACTACATTTCCTTGAGGAGAAAACACCAATGAACCAACCAGCAAGATGACCTTCCAGTGGTCACGGGGGCAAAGGAAGCACCCTTCCCTCCTCTCATCGTGATTATCAGGGCCTTCAGGGTGGTCACCTTTGTTTACGTCCCGTGTTCCTGACAAACGACACGTTTGTGAAGTTAAATGCATGTGGTCTTGCTTCCCCATCGGGCCGTCGCAGGAACATGATCTCTGGGTGACTGGAAGTTACGCTGCCCTGAGCCGTGGTCACGCCTGCCGGCTCCTCGGGGCCTGGGCACCCAGAGTCCTGTAAGTTTCCACAGGTGTCAACGTTTTATCTTTATGAATGCTTCAAGACAGGCCAGCACCAGTTTAAGAGAGAATCAGCAAAAGCCTGTCTCTACCTGGAGTTTCCAGTTGAATTATTCATGGCCAAAAACTCCTTCTGAAAGCACATGTCTTTGTCAACACACAGGGTCTGGAGGGCTCCCCATTGGAGTCCTCCCCAGGGTGGCGGGGTCCTCCCCAGGGTGGCGGGGTCCTCCCCGGGATGGCGGGGTCCTCCCCGGGGTGGTGGGGTCCTCCCCGGGGTGGTCAGGTCCTCCCCAGGGTGGCAGGGTCCTCCCCTCGGTGGCGGGGTCCT
Source organism: Hyaena hyaena (assembly GCF_003009895.1). Classification (NCBI taxonomy): domain Eukaryota; kingdom Metazoa; phylum Chordata; class Mammalia; order Carnivora; family Hyaenidae; genus Hyaena; species Hyaena hyaena. Next base: position 288,597 of record NW_024081367.1, read on the forward strand.
CCCCAGGGTGGCGGGGTCCTCCCCAGGGTGGTCGGGTCCTCCCCGGCGTGGCGGGGTCTGCTCTGTGGAGCGAGTCTGGGTTGGAAGGAGAGTCAGGCTTTGTCACTTTGGTGCCTCTCACAGGGACGTGCACAAAACCCCAGGAAGTGGGCGAGGGGCTCCATCAGGGGCTGTGGCCGGCCCAGAGCAGGGAGAGGGGGCACTGCCTGCCCTTCGGCCACATAGGACAGGCCTCCGTGGTCTCGCACCTTGGGGTCCGTAGGAGCTGTAGGGGTGCGGCGGTGCCCCCACGGAGCCCGCCCTCCGGGGACAGAGGCCGGAAGGGAAGCAGCGCGGAGCAGCACGGCTGGGGCGTCGGGCGTTGGGCCGCCCGCACAGGTGCGCCCTCTCAGGCCACCGCTCCGTGGCTCCTCTTCAGGGACGCTGGAAGGCTCCGTGCCCTGGACCACCTCTCTGCGCGGGAACCTTCTGAGGACTTCTGCAGCCCTGGGCCAATTCTCAGGCCCTCTGGGGCTAGCCTTCAAAGAGAGGTCCGAGTCCCCAGGCCAGGGCGTTGCAAGGGTTGTGCACTGCACTGGGTTGGATGGTTCTAGCCCTCGCTTCCCCTGCTCAGCTTTGAGCTCTGGCAAAGGCTGCGTCTGGGGCTCCTTTTCTATAAACCAGCAAAGCCCCTCATCACACCCTAAGATGCCCAAAGTGCCCAGGTGGGCAGCAGATGGCCCATGTCACCAGGTTGGTGGCGCACGGCCCAATGTCACCTGCCCGGCAGCCCAGCTGTACTTCCGCTGGAGTCTGTCCGTCTGTGCTGCTGCCTTGCTGACCACCCTGCCCTGTGCCTCTCTGGTCTGGCCCTGACTACGCCTTCTACCTCCCGCTTGGGTCCCTCTTTCCTCCTAAGGCTCCCTCCTCCCTGTCCTTGGCGCTTCCTCCAGCTGCCTTCTGGGTGACGCTCCTCTCGGCTGACACAGGGCCCTGCCTTCACGGGCACCGACGCCCGGCAGCCCTGCGTCACCACAGCCTTCCAGCCTGGTGTCAGAGTCCTTGTCTCTGCCCGAGCTCCCGGCCGTGAGGGAGCCCCCGTGGCTTCTGCTCACCCTGATCCACTCGTAGCTGCAGCCTTAAAATGAAGCCAGGCTGTCCCCAGGCTTCCAGCCCCTAAAACGGTGACACCACGCCAAGAGTGTTGAACTCAGGGCTGTGGGCGTCAAGGAAGCGCCTGGTGGGCATGCAGGCAGGCAGGAGGCATGGCAAAGGCCGGAGGAGACCGCAGCGTCCCGCCTCAGCGACGGAGGGGCTCCGGGGCCGGAGGGCGGCCGGGAGACTGGGGCGGGGGCCACTCGCTCTCCTCTCCGGGTCTAGGAAGCGGACTCGGTTACGGCCCCGCCCGCTGGTCTCCCGGCAGCTCCTTTGCTAAGCTCCCAGAGCTCACCCGCTCCCACGTTCTTCCCGTTTGCCTGCCCTCCCAGTGGATCGACTGGGCTCGCTGGCGTCCAGGGGCTGTTCTTCTGGTCAGAAGAGTTAGGGGCCCCTGGGTTTGGCTCCCAGCCCCGCCGCTGCGACTGGACGTGGGCAAATCACTTCCCAGAACCTCAGTATCTCAGGGAGGTCAAACCATGGGCGACGCTGCTTACTGTTCAGGCTTCCGAGGGTTAGCTGAAGCGGCGTGTGTGTAGCTTCTGGAAGCCTGGCGGGAAGAGAGAGCTAAGCTCCTGAAGGGGCCGTGATTTCCTGGGGCGCCGGGCAGTTGGCTAGGGCAGCCCCCGTCTTCCAGGCTGCGTGCGTGCCCCTCCAGCCCCCCCCCCCTCCGTGAGAGAGCCCCTGTTTTCTGCACGGTGGTGTTCAGGAGCGATAGTGACTCCTTCGTCACTTGGTGTTGTTTGCCTGTGGCTGGCTGGATCCTTGTACTCATTTCCCGTGTAACAAAATACCGCCATGTGGGTGGCGTAACCTACAGAAATGTATTGTCTCACAGCTCTGGAGGCTGATAAATGTGTTGGCAAAATTGGCTTCTCCGGAGACTTGTCTTCTTGGCTTGCTGATGGTCACCTTCCTGCTGTGCCCTCACATGGTCTTTCCTCTGAGCACATGCATTCTGGGTCTCTATGTGTCCGAATTTCCTCTTCTCACAGGGACAGTCAGGCAGGATTTGGATCCTCCCATACAACCTCATTTAATGCGAATCACCCCTTTTAAAGGCCCTACATCCAAATACAGATACATTCGGAGGTGTGGGAATTAGAATTCAACGTACGGATTTTGTGGGAGCCCAGTTCAGCCCCTAATAGCCTCCCTGAATGAGGAATCTTACCTCCCTGGACTTCAGCTTACTCATTAGTAATATGGGGATGATGATGATGATGATGGTAGTGATGGTGATGGTGGTGATGATGATGATGATGATGATGGTGATGGTGACGGTGGTGATGATGATGATGGCACTAGTGATAATGGTGGTCCACAAGTTGCTGTGAGGTTTAAAGGAGTTAATAAATATAAAGTTCAGGAGTCAGTGTCGTATAAATTTTCACTGTTATCACTTTCCTTATTACCATGCTTTTTTTAAACACATAATTACCAAAAAATCCCTGTGAGCTGGTTTTTGGTCTGTCATAGACCTGAGCGTGAATCATCAAAGAGCCTGTTAGTGGCAGACACCGTGAGACACGATGGCTGACAGCCTGACACCGTAGAGGGAAACAAAACCGATTTAACGGGAGCCTCCACAGTGCACTCTCTGTAACCAAGTCAGTACATGTGCATGGAGAACTTTCCTCATTTAAAAAAAGCCCAATTATCTTCCTGGGCTAGGGAGACAAGGAAGCACATCATTTAATTTAGAATAGTTTCCACCCACATAGGACAAAGTTTGGGGACCTGAAGCTATGACAGGCAATTCAAGGAGCAGTAGGTACATACCTATGTGTGCTTCTGCCTTTGCACGGTAACCTATTAGCTCTGTGACTGTGGGCAACTAATTACATATAAATAAATAAATGGTAAGGCTAAAAAAGGGAAAAAAATAGAAAAGGCAAGTGGACCATGATAGTCAAAGCTTTGACAGAAATCAGATTGGTTAGAGAAACTCATTTTTGGCAGTCTTTCCTCATATTGCAGAAATAAACAAGGTCACAGATAGAATTTTCTTAGAGTTTGGTGTTGTGTCATCTGTTTTTTCTTCAAATACTTATAAATATATGGCAAACGCCACTTGGGGGTAATTAGCCGAATTGTTCTCGGTCCATATGGACAAATGCATTGCCACCTCCTTGTCTGCCTTGAGCGCCTCACCTTGCCAGAGCTACACTCAAGGTGAGGGCTGCTGCTTCCCATGCTGCGTCCATAGCACAGCAGATAGAAGGGTTCTCTGGAATCCAGAGGGCAGGCCGGCCCATGACCCCATGTCATCCAGTTACCTTCTCTCAGTTCTGCAGCCACTCACGGCCCCCGTGACTAAATTCCTCATTATCCTGGCCACCAAGTAAGCTTAGAGAGTATAGGATGACACACATCACAAAACCTCCACATTTGTATCTGAAAATGTAGCACAGGGATGCCCGGGTGGCTCAGTCAGTTAGACACCCGATTCTTGATTTCGTCTCTGGTCATGATCTCATGGTTCGTGAGTTCAAGCCCTGCATCAGGCTCTGTACTGACAGTGTGGAGCCTGCTTGGCATTCTCTCTCTCCCTTTCTCTCTGCCCCTTCCCTGCTCACAGTCTCTCTCTCTCTCTCTCAAAATAAATAAATAAAAACTTAAGAAAAAAACACAACACAACAGAGAACAAAACTTGAAGTCACCAAGGTTTGATAAAGGATAAAAAATCTTTTCATCCCTCAAGCAAAAATCAGCAACTGATTGGCCAAGCCCACGGAGAGGCCATTCCAGGAACCTCCTACCATCAGGGACCTCCTGGATCCAGGCTACTTTCCCCTGAGTGCTCAGCAAAGATGTTCAGGAACTCGTGACTGCACACTTTCGGTGCATCTTTTTTTTTTTTTTTTAATGTTTTTTTTTTTTTATTTATTTCTAGGAGAGAGAGAGAGACAGCGTGAGCAGGGGAGGGTCAGAGAGAGGGAGTCACAGACTGAAACAGGCTCCAAGCTCTGAGCTGGCAGTCAGCACAGAGCCTGACGCGGGGCTTGAACCCACGAACCGCGAGATCATGACCTAAGCGAAAGTCGGACGCTTAACCGACTAAGCCACCCAGGCGCCCCTCGGTGCATCTTTATAAAGAGCAGGGCTACCCATGGCTCCAAGCACCTGAGGGTCAGAAGTGGCTTCTTGGAAAGAGCCATCATGTTTTTCTGTCTTTTCAAACCCAAGTTCCAGTGAAAGGCACCCTGGGGAGGGGCTGGCTTGCTGAAGATGAACATATTTGTCTACAGAGTGGCCTGAGCTCCTAGAGAGAGCACGGATGCTGCACAGATGTCAGATAACATTATGACTCACCACCACTGCTGGACCCAGGTTGCTCTGTCCCCAGAGCTCCAAGGACAGGGATTTCAGCCGTCCCGCACAATTAAGGGACCGCCTCTGGGGAACTGAGCTAAGGGCCCTGCCCCTCCCCATTCCAAATGAGCAGGTAGGAGAAGAGGCTGGTGTTAATGGGCTGAGCCTGGGTCTCTTCAGTAGCCACTGAGAGGTTATTACATATCCCCTGGTCCGGAAGCCCATCCCTCAAACTTCTCAGGGCCGGTGGCCCCTCTTCATGCCAGCAGGTGGCAAATAGATTGTGGGCACGATTTATTTTTCCTTCAAGTTTGCCAGAATAAGTTTCTCCAGAAACTTCTCCAGGCTTCAGAGATCGCTCCATTAAGTTAAACATCTTTAATCTGGCTCATTTTGCAGCCATTCATTTTAATCATGCAAAGGTCAGCTGTCACCTCACAAATGTTAGACTTAATTTGTTTTCTTGATGCACCTCATATCAGTGATAATTTGGCCCAATTTTTAGTCATTTGCCAACGGGGAGCTGCAGTGGGTAGAGTCACCAACAGGGGAGATGGGGATTGTGGATGGTGAGGGGCTTGAATGGGGCAGGGGTGCTGATGACAGCAAGTGGCAAGAGCCTGTGCCTGTCCATCCCCAGACTATGGGCTCTGCAGTGGCAGCAATGTGGATTTGGAACCAGCAGTCAGGTTTGAGACAGGCTGCTGTTTTTTTTCAAGTTGTGTGACCCTACATGTAAATGAGCCCTCATCCTCTTCTCTTCCCCTCATTTTGAGCAAGTATTTTCATTTTGGGAGCTGTTCTCTTACCTTTTCAGAGTGGAGAGAAGCTAAAGAAGGCAGATGGGACTTCCTGACCCTTCCCGGCCCTCTTCCTCCAACCCCTCCTTCCTGTCTCCTATCCCTGATCATCTACTGAGTCTTGAAATGAAGGCTCTTAGGTTCTGGCAAACTCCCTGAGCCAGTAGGACACCCACAGGAAAAACTGTGGAAGCGTGGCAAGGCACCACATTGGAAATGGGCTCACCCTTTGGCATGTGCATGACATAGCACCAGGTGCTCCTGAGCCCCCAGACTCCACAGAGGAAAAACTCAGAAGAGCAGTTCAGTACTTATAAGTGCTATGCGTGCATAACTACCATACTCACATGCCTGAATGGGAAGGGTCTGATGTGGGGCTGGGCAGGTGGGGAGTGCTTCTCATCTTTATCACATGCCAATGTGCCTTTTTATACATCACCCACCAGATCGTCTGCAGCTCCTTAAACTCAATAGATGCAGAGCTTAGCTTATATCTTCTCTAAACCCACTGTCCACGCTGCCCTCGTTCCCTGTTGCCAAGTCATCACTCAGCCGTTGCGCACCTGGATTCTCCTCTTCGTGTCCCCCCTCAGTCCATCGCCAGTCCCCTCCAAAGTCTCCCAGTCCACCTCCTCTTCCCCCACTCCACTCTTGCTGCTGTGGTGGAGGTCCTTTGTGATCCCCACCTGGACTATGGAGTCCGTCCTTTACTGGTTGTTGGTGAAGGGCAGCAGAACAGGCAACCCCAAAACATGCCGCTTTGGCATAAGGATTATCCTGAGCCAAAGACAGCTGAGAAGCAGGTACAAGAGTATAGCAGGGGCGCCTGGGGGTTCAGTCGGTTGAGCGTCCAACTTCGGCTCAGGTCATGATCTCAC